>NW_027199870.1:17500-27096 GCF_038502225.1 Cherax quadricarinatus | reverse complement strand
TGACTGTCTCCCACCACACTGTTGTCTCCCAGAACATGAAGTGTCAGCCCACTACTCTGACTGTCTCCCACCACACTGTTGTCTCCCAGAACATGAAGTGTCAGCCCACTACTCTGACTGTCTCCCACCACACTGTTGTCTCCCAGAACATGAAGTGTCAGCCCACTACTCTGACTGTCTCCCACCACACTGTTGTCTCCCAGAACATGAAGTGTCAGCCCACTACTCTGACTGTCTCCCACCACACTGTTGTCTCCCAGAACATGAAGTGTCAGCCCACTACTCTGACTGTCTCCCACCACACTGTTGTCTCCCAGAACATGAAGTGTCAGCCCACTACTCTGACTGTCTCCCACCACACTGTTGTCTCCCAGAACATGAAGTGTCAGCCCACTACTCTGACTGTCTCCCACCACACTGTTGTCTCCCAGAACATGAAGTGTCAGCCCACTACTCTGACTGTCTCCCACCACACTGTTGTCTCCCAGAACATGAAGTGTCAGCCCACTACTCTGACTGTCTCCCACCACACTGTTGTCTCCCAGAACATGAAGTGTCAGCCCACTACTCTGACTGTCTCCCACCACACTGTTGTCTCCCAGAACATGAAGTGTCAGCCCACTACTCTGACTGTCTCCCACCACACTGTTGTCTCCCAGAACATGAAGTGTCAGCCCACTACTCTGAATGTCAGCCCACTACTCTGACTGTCTCCCACCACACTGTTGTCTCCCAGAACATGAAGTGTCAGCCCACTACTCTGACTGTCTCCCACCACACTGTTGTCTCCCAGAACATGAAGTGTCAGCCCACTTCTCTGACTGTCTCCCACCACACTGTTGTCTCCCAGAACATGAAGTGTCAGCCCACTACTCTGTCTCCCACCACACTGTTGTCTCCCAGAACATGAAGTGTCAGCCCACTACTCTGACTGTCTCCCACCACACTGTTGTCTCCCAGAACATGAAGTGTCAGCCCACTACTCTGACTGTCTCCCACCACACTGTTGTCTCCCAGAACATGAAGTGTCAGCCCACTACTCTGACTGTCTCCCACCACACTGTTGTCTCCCAGAACATGAAGTGTCAGCCCACTACTCTGACTGTCTCCCACCACACTGTTGTCTCCCAGAACATGAAGTGACAGCCCACTACTCTGACTGTCTCCCACCACACTGTTGTCTCCCAGAATATGAAGTGTCAGCCCACTAACCTGACTGCCTCCCACTACACTGTTGTCTCCCAGAACATGAAGTGTCAGCCCACTACTCTGACTGTCTCCCACCACACTGTTGTCTCCCAGAACATGAAGTGTCAGCCCACTACTCTGACTGTCTCCCACCACACTGTTGTCTCCCAGAACATGAAGTGTCAGCCCACTACTCTGACTGTCTCCCACCACACTGTTGTCTCCCAGAACATGAAGTGTCAGCCCACTACTCTGACTGTCTCCCACCACACTGTTGTCTCCCAGAACATGAAGTGTTCTGGGAGACAACACACTGTTGTCTC
Organism: Cherax quadricarinatus; assembly: GCF_038502225.1. Classification (NCBI taxonomy): domain Eukaryota; kingdom Metazoa; phylum Arthropoda; class Malacostraca; order Decapoda; family Parastacidae; genus Cherax; species Cherax quadricarinatus. The sequence goes on along the minus strand of NW_027199870.1, from coordinate 25,585 downwards.
CCAGAACATGAAGTGTCAGCCCACTACTCTGACTGTCTCCCACCACACTGTTGTCTCCCAGAACATGAAGTGTCAGCCCACTACTCTGACTGTCTCCCACCACACTGTTGTCTCCCAGAACATGAAGTGTCAGCCCACTACTCTGACTGTCTCCCACTGTTGTCTCCCTGAACATGAAGTGTCAGCCCACTACTTTGTCTCCCACCACATTGTTGTCTCCCATAACATGAAGTGTCAGCCCACTACTCTGACTGTCTCCCACCACACTGTTGTCTCCCAGAACATGAAGTGTCAGCCCACTACTCTGACTGTCTCCCACCACACTGTTGTCTCCCAGAACATGAAGTGTCAGCCCACTACTCTGACTGTCTCCCACCACACTGTTGTCTCCCAGAACATGAAGTGTCAGCCCACTACTCTGACTGTCTCCCACCACACTGTTGTCTCCCAGAACATGAAGTGTCAGCCCACTACTCTAACTGTCTCCCACCACACTGTTGTCTCCCAGAACATGAAGTGTCAGCCCACTACTCTGACTGTCTCCAACCACATTGTTGTCTCCCAGAACATGAAGTGTCAGCCCACTAAATCTGACTGTCTCCCACCACACTGTTGTCTCCCAGAACATGAAGTGTCAGCCCACTACTCTGACTGTCTTCCACCACACTGTTGTCTCCCAGAACATTGTCTCCCAGAACATGAAGTGTCAGCCCACTACTCTGACTGTCTCCAACCACATTGTTGTCTCCCAGATCATGAAGTGTCAGCCCACTACTCTGACTGTCTCCCACCACACTGTTGTCTCCCAGAACATGAAGTGTCAGCCCACTACTCTGACTGTCTCCCACCACACTGTTGTCTCCCAGAACATGAAGTGTCAGCCCACTACTCTGACTGTCTCCCACCACACTGTTGTCTCCCAGAACATGAAGTGTCAGCCCACTACTCTGACTGTCTCCCACCACACTGTTGTCTCCCACCACACTGTTGTCTCCCAGAACATGAAGTGTCAGCCCACTACTCTGACTGTCTCCCACCACACTGTTGTCTCCCAGAACATGAAGTGTCAGCCCACTACTCTGACTGTCTCCCACCACACTGTTGTCTCCCAGAACATGAAGTGTCAGCCCACTACTCTGACTGTCTCCCACCACACTGTTGTCTCCCAGAACATGAAGTGTCAGCCCACTACTCTGACTGTCTCCCATGAATTGTCAGCACACTACTCTAACGTTCTCCCACCACACTGTTGTCTCCCAGAACATGAAGTGTCAGCCCACTACTCTGACTGTCTCCCACCACACTGTTGTCTCCCAGAACATGAAGTGTCAGCCCACTACTCTGACTGTCTCCCACCACACTGTTGTCTCCCAGAACATGAAGTGTCAGCCCACTACTCTGACTGTCTCCCACCACACTGTTGTCTCCCAGAACATGAAGTGTCAGCCCACTACTCTGACTGTCTCCCACCACACTGTTGTCTCCCAGAACATGAAGTGTCAGCCCACTACTCTGACTGTCTCCCACCACACTGTTGTCTCCCAGAACATGAAGTGTCAGCCCACTACTCTGACTGTCTCCCACCACACTGTTGTCTCCCAGAACATGAAGTGTCAGCCCACTACTCTGACTGTCTCCCACCACACTGTTGTCTCCCAGAACATGAAGTGTCAGCCCACTACTCTGACTGTTGTCTCCCACATGACAGCCCACTACTCTGTTGTCTCACAGAACATGAAGTGTCAGCCCACTACTCTGACTGTCTCCCACCACACTGTTGTCTCCCAGAACATGAAGTGTCAGCCCACTACTCTGACTGTTGTCTCCCAGAACATGATGTGTCAGCCTACTACTCTGACTGTCTCCCACCACACTGTTGTCTCCCATAACATGAAGTGTCAGCCCACTACTCTGACTGGCTACCACCACACTGTTGTCTCCCAGAACATGAAGTGTCAGCCCACTACTCTGACTGTCTCCATCCACACTGTTGTCTCCCAGAACATGAAGTGTCAGCCCACTACTCTGACTGTCTCCCACCACACTGTTGTCTCCCAGAACATGAAGTGTCAGCCCACTACTCTGACTGTCTCCCACCACACTGTTCCCACCACACTGTCTCCCAGAACATGAAGTGTCAGCCCACTACTCTGACTGTTGTCTCCCACAGCCCACTACACTGTCTCCCACCACACTGTTGTCCCCCAGAACATGAAGTGTCAGCCCACTACTCTGACTGTCTCCCACCACACTGTTGTCTCCCAGAACATGAAGTGTCAGCCCACTACTCTGACTGTCTCCCACCACACTGTTGTCTCCCAGAACATGAAGTGTCAGCCCACTACTCTGACTGTCTCCCACCACACTGTTGTCTCCCAGAACATGAAGTGTCAGCCCACTACTCTGACTGTCTCCCACCACACTGTTGTCTCCCAGAACATGAAGTGTCAGCCCACTACTCTGACTGTCTCCCACCACACTGTTGTCTCCCAGAACATGAAGTGTCAGCCCACTACTCTGACTGTCTCCCATGAAGTGTCAGCCCACTACTCCGTCTCCCACCACACTGTTGTCTCCCAGAACATGAAGTGTCAGCCCACTACTCTGACTGTCTCCAACCACATTGTTGTCTCCCCGAACATGAAGTGTCAGCCCACTACTCTGACTGTCTCCCACCACACTGTTGTCTACCAGAACATGAAGTGTCAGCCTCCCAGAACATGAAGTGTCAGCCCACTACTCTGACTGTCTCCCACCACACTGTTGTCTCCCAGAACATGAAGTGTCAGCCCACTACTCTGACTGTCTCCCACCACACTGTTGTCTCCCAGAACATGAAGTGTCAGCCCACTACTCTGACTGTCTCCCACCACACTGTTGTCTCCCAGAACATGAAGTGTCAGCCCACTACTCTGACTGTCTCCCACCACACTGTTGTCTCCCAGAACATGAAGTGTCAGCCCACTACTCTGACTGTCTCCCACCACACTGTTGTCTCCCAGAACATGAAGTGTCAGCCCACTACTCTGACTGTCTCCCACCACACTGTTGTCTCCCAGAACATGAAGTGTCAGCCCACTACTCTGACTGTCTCCCACCACACTGTTGTCTCCCAGAACATGAAGTGTCAGCCCACTACTCTGACTGTCTCCCACCACTTGTGTATGTGCCACTTAGTCTTCTTGTGTGTGTGCCACGTAGTCTGCCTGTGTGTGTGCCACGAAGTCTTCTTGTGTGTGTGCCACGTAGTCTGCCTGTGTATGTGCCACTTAGTCTTCTTGTGTGTGTGCCACGTAGTCTTCTTGTGTGTGTGCCACGTAGTCTTCTTGTGTGTGTGCCACGTAGTCTTCTTGTGTGTGTGCCACGTAGTCTTCTTGTGTGTGTGCCACGTAGTCTTCCTGTGTGTGTGCCACGTAGTCTTCTTGTGTGTGTGCCACGTAGTCTTCTTGTGTGTGTGCCACGTAGTCTTCTTGTGTGTGTGCCACGTAGTCTTCCTGTGTGTGTGCCACGTAGCCTTCTTGTGTGTGTGCCACGTAGTCTTCTTGTGTGTGTGCCACGTAGCCTTCTTGTGTGTGTGCCACGTAGTCTTCTTGTGTGTGTGCCACGTAGTCTTCTTGTGTGTGTGCCACGTAGTCTTCTTGTGTGTGTGCCACGTAGTCTTCTTGTGTGTGTGCCACGTAGTCTTCTTGTGTGTGTGCCACGTAGCCTTCTTGTGTGTGTGCCACGTAGTCTTCTTGTGTGTGTGCCACGTAGTCTTCTTGTGTGTGTGCCACGTAGTCTTCTTGTGTGTGTGCCACGTAGTCTTCTTGTGTGTGTGCCACGTAGTCTTCTTGTGTGTGTGCCACGTAGTCTTCTTGTGTGTGTGCCACGTAGTCTTCTTGTGTGTGTGCCACGTAGTTCTTCTTGTGTGTGTAGCCACGTAGTCTTCTTGTGTGTGTGCCACGTAGTTCTTCTTGTGTGTGTGCCACGTAGTCTTCTTGTGTGTGTGCCACGTAGTCTTCTTGTGTGTGTGCCACGTAGTCTTCTTGTGTGTGTGCCACGTAGTCTTCTTGTGTGTGTGCCACGTAGTCTTCTTGTGTGTGTGCCACGTAGTCTTCTTGTGTGTGTGCCACGTAGTCTTCTTGTGTGTGTGCCACGTAGTCTTCTTGTGTGTGTGCCACGTAGTCTTCTTGTGTGTGTGCCACGTAGTCTTCTTGTGTGTGTGCCACGTAGTCTTCTTGTGTGTGTGCCACGTAGTCTTCTTGTGTGTGTGCCACGTAGTCTTCTTGTGTGTGTGCCACGTAGTCTTCTTGTGTGTGTGTGCCACGTAGTCTTCTTGTGTGTGTGCCACGTAGTCTTCTTGTGTGTGTGCCACGTAGTCTTCTTGTGTGTGTGCCACGTAGTCTTCTTGTGTGTGTGCCACGTAGTCTTCTTGTGTGTGTGCCACGTAGTCTTCTTGTGTGTGTGCCACGTAGTCTTCTTGTGTGTGTGCCACGTAGTCTTCTTGTGTGTGTGCCACGTAGTCTTCTTGTGTGTGTGCCACGTAGTCTTCTTGTGTGTGTGCCACGTAGTCTTCTTGTGTGTGTGCCACGTAGTCTTCTTGTGTGTGTGCCACGTAGTCTTCTTGTGTGTGTGCCACGTAGTCTTCTTGTGTGTGTGCCACGTAGTCTTCTTGTGTGTGTGCCACGTAGTCTTCTTGTGTGTGTGCCACGTAGTCTTCTTGTGTGTGTGCCACGTAGTCTTCTTGTGTGTGTGCCACGTAGTCTTCTTGTGTGTGTGCCACGTAGTCTTCTTGTGTGTGTGCCACGTTCCACGTAGCCTTCTAGCGTGTGTGCCACGTAGTCTTCTTGTGTGTGTGCCACGTAGTCTTCTTGTGTGTGTGCCACGTAGTCTTCTTGTGTGTGTGCCACGTAGTCTTCTTGTGTGTGTGCCACGTAGTCTTCTTGTGTGTGTGCCACGTAGTCTTCTTGTGTGTGTGCCACGTAGTCTTCTTGTGTGTGTGCCACGTAGTCTTCTTGTGTGTGTGCCACGTAGTCTTCTTGTGTGTGTGCCACGTAGTCTTCTTGTGTGTGTGCCACGTAGTCTTCTTGTGTGTGTGCCACGTAGTCTTCTTGTGTGTGTGCCACGTAGTCTTCTTGTGTGTGTGCCACGTAGTCTTCTTGTGTGTGTGCCACGTAGTCTTCTTGTGTGTGTGCCACGTAGTCTTCTTGTGTGTGTGCCACGTAGTCTTCTTGTGTGTGTGCCACGTAGTCTTCTTGTGTGTGTGCCACGTAGTCTTCTTGTGTGTGTGCCACGTAGTCTTCTTGTGTGTGTGCCACGTAGTCTTCTTGTGTGTGTGCCACGTAGTCTTCTTGTGTGTGTGCCACGTAGTCTTCTTGTGTGTGTGCCACGTAGTCTTCTTGTGTGTGTGCCACGTAGTCTTCTTGTGTGTGTGCCACGTAGTCTTCTTGTGTGTGTGCCACGTAGTCTTCTTGTGTGTGTGCCACGTAGTCTTCTTGTGTGTGTGCCACGTAGTCTTCTTGTGTGTGTGCCACGTAGTCTTCTTGTGTGTGTGCCACGTAGTCTTCTTGTGTGTGTGCCACGTAGTCTTCTTGTGTGTGTGCCACGTAGTCTTCTTGTGTGTGTGCCACGTAGTCTTCTTGTGTGTGTGCCACGTAGTCTTCTTGTGTGTGTGCCACGTAGTCTTCTTGTGTGTGTGCCACGTAGTCTTCTTGTGTGTGCCACGTAGTCTTCTTGTGTGTGTGCCACGTAGTCTTCTTGTGTGTGTGCCACGTAGTCTTCTTGTGTGTGTGCCACGTAGTGTGTGTGTGTAGTCCACGTAGTCTTCTTGTGTGTGTGCCACGTAGTCTTCTTGTGTGTGTGCCACGTAGTCTTCTTGTGTGTGTGCCACGTAGACTTCATGTGTGTGTGCCACGTAGTCTTCTTGTGTGTGTGCCACGTAGACTTCTTGTGTGTGTGCCACGAAGTCTTCTTGTGTGAGTGCCACGAATTCTTCTTGTGTGTGTGCTTTTTGTGTGTGAGTGCCACTTAGTCTCTTGTTTGTGTGCCACGTAGTCTTCTTTTGTGTGTGCCACGTAGTCTTCTTGTGTGTGTGCCACGTAGTCTTCTTGTGTGTGTGCCACGTAGTCTTCTTGTGTGTGTGCCACGTAGTCTTCTTGTGTGTGTGCCACGTAGTCTTCTTGTGTGAGTGCCACGTAGTCTTCTTGTGTGTGTGCCACGTAGTCTTCTTGTGTGTGTGCCACGTAGTCTTCTTGTGTGTGTGCCACGTAGTCTTCTTGTGTGTGTGCCACGTAGTCTTCTTGTGTGAGTGCCACGTAGTCTTCTTGTGTGTGTGCCACGTAGTCTTCTTGTGTGAGTGCCACGTAGTCTTCTTGTGTTGTGTAGTGTGCCACGTAGTCTTCTTGTGTGTGTGCCACGTAGTCTTCTTGTGTGTGTGCCACGTAGTCTTCTTGTGTGTGTGCCACGTAGTCTTCTTGTGTGTGTGCCACGTAGTCTTCTTGTGTGTGTGCCACGTAGTCTTCTTGTGTGTGTGCCACGTAGTCTTCTTGTGTGTGTGCCACGTAGTCTTCTTGTGTGTGTGCCACGTAGTCTTCTTGTGTGTGTGCCACGTAGTCTTCTTGTGTGTGTGCCACGTAGTCTTCTTGTGTGTGTGCCACGTAGTCTTCTTGTGTGTGTGCCACGTAGTCTTCTTGTGTGTGTGCCACGTAGTCTTCTTGTGTGTGTAGTCTTCTTGTGTGTGTGCCACGTAGTCTTCTTGTGTGTGTGCCACGTAGTCTTCTTGTGTGTGTGCCACGTAGTCTTCTTGTGTGTGTGCCACGTAGTCTTCTTGTGTGTGTGCCACGTATTCTTCTTGTGTGTGTGCCACGTAGTCTTCTTGTGTGTGTGCCACGTAGTCTTCTTGTGTGTGTGCCACGTAGTCTTCTTGTGTGTGTGCCACGTAGTCTTCTTGTGTGTGTGCCACGTAGTCTTCTTGTGTGTGTGCCACGTAGTCTTCTTGTGTGTGTGCCACGTAGTCTTCTTGTGTGTGTGCCACGTAGTCTTCTTGTGTGTGTGCCACGTAGTCTTCTTGTGTGTGTGCCACGTAGTCTTCTTGTGTGTGTGCCACGTAGTCTTCTTGTGTGTGTGCCACGTAGTCTTCTTGTGTGTGTGCCACGTAGTCTTCTTGTGTGTGTGCCACGTAGTCTTCTTGTGTGTGTGCCACGTAGTCTTCTTGTGTGTGTGCCACGTAGTCTTCTTGTGTGTGTGCCACGTAGTCTTCTTGTGTGTGTGCCACGTAGTCTTCTTGTGTGTGTGCCACGTAGTCTTCTTGTGTGTGTGCCACGTAGTCTTCTTGTGTGTGTGCCACGTAGTCTTCTTGTGTGTGTGCCACGTAGTCTTCTTGTGTGTGTGCCACGTAGTCTTCTTGTGTGTGTGCCACGTAGTCCACGTAGTCTTCTTGTGTGTGTGACACGTAGTCTTCTTGTGTGTGTGCCACGTAGTCTTCTTGTGTGTGTGCCACGTAGTCTTCTTGTGTGTGTGCCACGTAGTCTTCTTGTGTGTGTGCCACGTAGTCTTCTTGTGTGTGTGCCACGTAGTCTTCTTGTGTGTGTGCCACGTAGTCTTCTTGTGTGTGTGCCACGTAGTCTTCTTGTGTGTGTGCCACGTAGTCTTCTTGTGTGTGTGCCACGTAGTCTTCTTGTGTGTGTGCCACGTAGTCTTCTTGTGTGTGTGCCACGTAGTCTTCTTGTGTGTGTGCCACGTAGTCTTCTTGTGTGTGTGCCACGTAGTCTTCTTGTGTGTGTGCCACGTAGTCTTCTTGTGTGTGTGCCACGTAGTCTTCTTGTGTGTGTGCCACGTAGTCTTCTTGTGTGTGTGCCACGTAGTCTTCTTGTGTGTGTGCCACGTAGTCTTCTTGTGTGTGCCACGTAGTCTTCTTGTGTGTGTGCACGTAGTCTTCTTGTGTGTGTGCTACATAGTCTTCTTGTGTGTGTGCCACGTAGTCTTCTTGTGTGTGTGCCACGTAGTCTTCTTGTGTGTGTGCCACGTAGTCTTCTTGTGTGTGTGCCACGTAGTCTTCTTGTGTGTATGCCACGTAGTCTTCTTGTGTGTGTGCCACGTAGTCTTCTT
>NW_027199870.1:0-15000 GCF_038502225.1 Cherax quadricarinatus | reverse complement strand
AAACCTACCTAACCTTATTATAACAAGCGAGATTTATTTTAGCCTAACCCAACTAAATATATTTTAGATTTTTTTACAATAATTTAATACTAAACAAAAACTGTGAAATATAATTTTTTCGTTAGGTTCAGAATGATTTTGGCGAAATTATTGCATACACAAATTTTCACTTGTTCTATATGGCAAGATGAGCGTTGCTATTTAAGTCAAGATCGCAAATTCTGCCTATTCGGCACGACATATATATATATATATATATATATATATATATATATATATATATATATATATATATATATATATATATATATATATATATATATATATATATATATATATATATATATATATATATATATATATCGCTTCCCCAGTCTTTTTCCCTTCATCTCAGCTGGCTACAGCAAACCCTCAATTCTTTTGTTTGGAGAACATGAAATTCAATCATCAGAAGGTGTTCAGCAGGGTGACCCACTAGCTCCGCTTCTCTTCTTCTTGGCAGTAAGAGAACTAACTTTCAGCCTACTTAGCGAGCTCAACATCTGGTACCTGGATAATGGCACTCTGGCAGGTACTGAAGAGTCCCTGGTAGGGGACCTACAACTGGTGAAAACACAGGGAGAAGACTTGGGACTCATCCTCAATCCCTCCAAGTGTGAAATCATCACAGCGAACCAGGAAATAATCAATGCTGTGCGAAGAATCCTCTCAGAAGTCTCTACTACCATTCTGTCCAACAGTACCCTCCTAGGAGCACCGCTGGGTCACCAGGCAATCGACACCGTCCTCAAGGACAAATTGAATGACCTGATGAGAATTGAGGAGAGAATAATCAATCTTGATGCCCATGATGCTCTGTATCTCCTCACAAGGTGCCTTACTATTCCAAGACTCACTTCCTGAGGTTTACCTGTAGAGAGGTGCACCCTCTTTTGACAACTCGACGAATATGACGCACACCTGAGGTCAACCCTTAAGAAGGCACTGAACCTGTCACTAGAGGATCAGCAATGGGATCAGGCAACCGTCCCAGTGTGACTGGGAGGTATAGGGGTGCGCAAAGCAACGCATGTTGCTTTACCTGCTTTTCTGTCTTCGTGTTTTGCTTCCAGTGCATTAGTCAAGAAGATTGTTCCCGAACGCTTGAGAGACGTGGTAGGAGCTCAAGACCCCAGGTTTACTGAAGCAGCGATTCGGTGGGACACCCTTACAGATTCCTCCAGTAGACCAGCTCCTCCCAAAGAACACAAACAGTCCCACTGGGACAAACTGATCATGGAAAAAATCGCCAACACAGTGCTCTCCAATGCCTCAGGAAAGGACAAAGCTCGTCTCCTGGCAGTGAAGGCACCACACTCAGGAGATTTCCTGTTAGCTGTTCCCAATTCCTCCTTGGGCACTCGACTAGACCCGCAGGCCATTCGGATTGGTGTTGCTCGTCGCCTAGCCGCCCCCATCCTCACCGAACATAGGTGTATTTGCGGCAGGGCGACAGCTGATCAATTCGGACTTCATGGTCTCGTGTGTCACACGGCAGAAGGGAAGTATGCCAGGCATGAGGAGGTCAATGACATCATAAAGAGAAGCCTCGCCACAGCCCGTTGCCCAGCTCAACGGGAACCCCAAGTGCAGAGGTCTGACGGAAGTCAAAAACGTCCTGATGGAGCCACTATGCTACCCTGGAAGGATGGAAAGCAGATTGCCTGGGACTACACATGTGCCGCCACATTGGCAGACATCTACTTGCCATACTCCGTAGTGGAAGGGGGTGGAGCTACCAGCCACAGGGAGACCCAGAAGATCCGCAAATATGAAGACCTTCCCCCTTGCTATAACTTCATCCCAATAGGGTCGGAGACCCTTGGAGCTTGGGGCAAGTGTGCTCTAAAGTTCCTCATAGAGCTGGGTGAAAAGCTCATCACAGAAACCAAGGATCACAGGGCGACCAGCTTCCTCTTTCAGAGACTCAGTGTTGTAATCCAGAGAGGAAATGCCTGCAGCATTCTGGGCACGCGGCCCACCGCCGGGGAGCTGGACGAAGTATTCGAGATGTAGCTTTGAGTCACCTATGTTGTTTTACTTTCTATCATATTTTTGTGAATGTTTTGTCAATTTATTTTGTCTTTAAATAAAATATACAGAAAATATAGGGGGTGGTAGGAGAAAATTCTCAAACAGCTTCAGGGAGAACCTTGAGTTTTCCCTGAAGCAAGTTTATTTTTTTCTCTGAGGATGAGGTTCCCTATAACAGTTCTAGAGGTGGTACCCTATATATATATATATATATATATATATATATATATATATATATATATATATATATATATATATATATATATATATATATATATATATATATATATATATATATATATATATATATATATTATAATTAATATAATTGATTCACAACTAGCGTACATCAGGGGTACAGATATTAACAGATATATATTTTATTAACACATCGGCCGTTGCCCACCAAGGTAGGGAGGCCCGAGAAAGAAAACTTTCATCATCATTGTCTTGCCAGAGACATGCTTACACTACAGATATAAAACTGCAACATTAACATTCGTTCTTCAGAGTGCAGACACTGTACTTCCCATCTCCAGGACTCAAGTCCTAGATGAAGGTTTCCTCTGAATCCCTTCATAAATGTTACATTGTTTACGCTCCAACAGCACGTCAAGTCCTATAAACTATTTATCTATATTCACACCTGTCTAACACGCTCACGCATGATTGCTGGAAGTGCAAGCACCTCGCACACAAAACCTCCTTTACACACTCCCCCCAACCTTCCACAGGCCAACCACTACCCCACCTTTCCTCCACTGCACATTTTTATACTCACAAAATCATTCTATTTCGTTCCATCCTCTCTGCATGTCCAAACCCCTCCTCAACCCTCTGGATAATAGTTTTGGTAATCCCAAGCCTCCTAATCTCCAAACTACGGATTCTCTGCATTATATTGATATCACATATTGCCTTTAGACATGACATGTCCACTGCTTCCCGTCTTCTGCTAGTTTTGACATTCACAACCCATGCCTCACACCCATACAAAAGCGTGGATATAACTATACTCTCATACATTATCCTCTTTGCTTTCATGGATAAAGTTCTTTATCTCCAAAGACTCCTCAGAGCACCACTCACCTTTTTTCCCCTCGTCAATTCTATGATTCACCTCATCCTTCACAGACCCATCTGCTGACAGGTTCACTCCCAAATTTCTGAACACATTCACCTCCTCCATATTTCCTCACTCCAATCTGATATCCAATCTTCCATTACCTAATTGTTTTATTATCCTCATCACCTTGCTCTTTCCTATATTCACTTCTTTCTTTTACATACCTCACAAAAGTCATCCACCAACCTCTGCAACTTCTCTTCATAATCTCCCAAAAGCACAGTGTCATCAGCAAAGAGCAACTGAGACAACTCCCACTTTGTGTTAGATTCTTTATCTTTTAAATACACACCTCTTGCCAATACCCGAGCATTCACTTCTCATACTACTCCATTTATAAATATATTTGAACAACCAAGCTGACATCACACATCACTGTCCAAGGCCTACATTTAATGGGAAATAATCTCCTTCTCGCCTACATTAACCTGATCCTCACTATCCTCGTAAAATCTTTTCGCCCCTTTCAATAACCTACCTCCTATTCTATACATCTGCAACATTTGCCACATTGCCTCCCTATTCACCATAACATATGCCTTTTATAAATCCATAAATGCCACAAAAACCTCTTTACGCTTATCCAAATACTGTTCACCTACATGTTTCACTACAAACACTTGGTCTACACACCCTCTACCTTTCTATAAGCCTCCTTGTTCATTTGAATATAAATAAATAAATATATATACACACACACAAACATACAAAGGGATCTGGACAGGTTGCAGACCTGGTCCAGCAACTGGCTCCTGGAGTTCAATTCCATCAAGTGCAAAGTCAGGAGGATTGGGGAAGGGCAAAGAAGACCGCAGACGGAGTACAGTCTAGGGGGCCAGAGACTACAAACATCACTCAAGGAAAAAGATCTTGGTGTGAGTATAACACCAGGCACATCTCCTGAAGCGCACATCAACCAAATAACTGCCCCAGCATATGGGCACCTGGCAAACCTCAGAACAGCATTCCGACATCTTAATAAGGAATCGTTCAGGACCCTGTATACCGTGTACGTTAGGCCCATATTGGAGTATGCGGCACCAGTTTGGAACCCACACCTAGCCAAGCACGTGAAGAAACTAGAGAAAGTGCAAAGGTTTGCAACAAGACTAGTCCCATGAGGAGAGGTTAAGGGAAATCAACCTGACGACACTGGAGGACAGGAGAGATAGGGGGGACATGATAACGACTTACAAAATACTGAGAAGAATTGACAAGGTGGATAAAGACAGGATGTTCCAGAGACTGGAGACAGCAACAAGGGGACACAGTTGGAAGCTGAAGACACAGATGAATCAAAGGGATGTTAGGTAGTACTTCTTCAGCCACAGAGTAGTCAGGAAGTGGAATAGTTTGGGAAACCATGTATAAGTGGAGGCAGGATCCATACATAGCTTTAAGCAGAGGGACGATAAAGCTCATGGTTCAGGGAGAGTGACCTAGTAGCGACCAGTGAAGAGGCGGGGCCAGGAGCTTGGACTCGACCCCTGCAACCTCAACTAGGTGAGTACAACTAGGTGAGTACACACACACACACACACATATATATATATATATATATATATATATATATATATATATATATATATATATATATATATATATATATATATATATATATATATATATATATATATATATATATATATATATATATATATATATATATATATATATATATATATATATATATATATATATGCAACAAGATCACAGTAAACAATTGATTTCAGAATATGCAAAACAACCATCCAATTGATTTTCAAAAAGTTGAGAAAGTAGTATCAAGCAAGTCCATGGTCGACAGGAATATAATTGAATCTTGTTTCATAAAAAGCAGTTTTGACAATAATATGAATATTTCCTTTGGTTTTTATAAATTAGATCCATTTATAATTAATAGAATTTGGGAAGAATTTAATAATACACTGGACAAATAATAATTTTTAAACTTTCTTGGGTAGAATAGTTTGGGGATGAGTTTTGCAAAGGATTCCTCCAGTTGGGTTGGCGTGCGTCAGGTGTTTAACTGTTGTGGGATCTGATAGTGAGGTGTTAGCCAGACCCCTTATATAGCTTCCTTGGATGCTTTACTTTCATAGTTCCTTGATAATGTGAGTAGTCACGAAAGCGCTTGGAATTTCTCTATTTTTTCAGAGTGGTTGTTTTGCATATATATATATATATATATATATATATATATATATATATATATATATATATATATATATATATATATATATATATATATATATATATATATATATATATATATATATATATCTATATATATATATATATATATATATATATATATATATATATATATATATATATATATATATATATATATATATATATATATGTTGAGAAATGGTATTACAAGCTAAGCTTATACATTTTGTATAGGGAAAACTTAACTTAGAAAGACAGCTCAGACGAGGTCTTGAGAAGCTGTCGAAGTCATTCCTCAACGGGCTGAAATGAGTTATAATTTGTAAGATTATAAATTACCCCTAGGGGTAATCATTCACTGATTGCTGACAAACTTACTTGTTTGGACTCAAAAGTCCGCACCTTACTGCCGACTATAGGTTGATTACAAACTCCTTGCGACTCAAGAACTGCGCAGTCCCCCGTACTACAAGAAATTCGCAACCAACCTTGCTCTTGTAGCATGAGCTATGGTGTTCTTCACACCTTCAACAGATATCGGTGACTTGATAGAAGCTGAAGTGTCCTTGGATGTCCACTGTGAAGGCTTAATCAGCCCTGTAACAACTTGAGTCAGTATTACTCAGGCTGGCTCCTCCTCAGGAAAATTAGTGAATAGAAAAATAAATAATAACAGACAAACATAAACACTTTATTATGTAGAAAATATAAAATGTAAAACACTTAAATATGAAATATTAATCCTACATTAAAGAAAATGAAAAATGAAAAATATAAATGATAACTGAATTCATACAGGTGAACAGGTAGTTAAAAAATGGAGAAGTCTCTGGACGTTAGTCCTTCTCTTGTTCTGCTCGTTGATTGCCAGGTGACCCTCTCTGACATCCAAGCTGGAAAGATAGACAGGTTACCAACTGCTTAAATAATCACTCTCCATGGTAAGTCTGATACTTAAAAGATGTGGCGATTATTACAACAGTCACCATAGAGCAAGGCTGAAAAGACTAAGTTTATTATTGATCAAAAGTGAAGCTTTCAACCAATAAATCCACTAGAATAAAAGGCAGGCATGTACTTACAGTAGAGTTGGGAGCTGTAAGTCGAGTGATTTACTGTTTGACCAGAGCCCCACACGTCACCTTTCGGGGGGGGGGAGAAGAGGGAGGGGAAGGGATAGCGGGAGCTAGACTGACCCTACCTTAACAAGCAGCTGGCAGTCAAACTATCACTTTCAGGAAGGGGGAGAAAAGGCGGGAAAAACGGGAGCTTGACTTACCCTACCTTAACTAGTAGCCGGCAGACAAACTATCAATTTAGGGGTTGGGGGAGAAAAGGTGGGAATATCGGGAGCTAGACTGACCCTACCTTAACGAGTAGCCGGCAATGAAACTATTGTTAATATATATATATTCCCTCTCTACTCCTATCTATTGAACTTTTCCCTCACATCCACGTCTTCCATAGTCTAGGAATACGCACACTGGTACACTATGTTCCACAAGATTTGCCTTTATTGTTCACAATCTTATCACTAAAGAAGCTGATCACACTTCTCTGTAAGTGTTTATTGTGTTTTGTGAGACACTTTGTTCTCACTAACGCACAGATCATTCTTTGTTGGTTATCCTGGCATCAGTGTCACTCTCAGTAGAGTAAAAAGTAATCTGAAGATGCCACAGCACCCCATGTCGTCACTGCCCCCAACACAAAGGAAAAGCTGACCTAGTACTTTTTGCTTCCTTGCCACTTCCTCAATGAAGCACAGCAGAATGTTTGTTTCTTGCTGTCTTAAGCATAGAAAACAATGTACACTATCTTTACCATGGTAATAAAGTGGGAGCAGGATTTTCCTTAATTGTTCTGCTAAGGAAAGAGATGAACTGTCTTTCATTAAGCTACACTTTGCAACAGATGACCACATTGAGCATCGAGCCACGTCACATACTGGTACTGCATCTGGGGTCAATTACTCGCTGTACAGTAAACAAGATATTTGACCCTTCTGAGAGGGCTGGGCCCCTCAGGGCTGATAGTGGCTGAAAGGGGCTGAAGGAGGCTGATACCCACCTGCTGGAGAAAATTTCTCGAGACTGGGGGGCGGCGGAGGTTCGCTGCAGGTGAACTATTCATCACTTAACATTAATTTTATTTTCTCACTCGCCTCCACTGCTGCTTGTCTTTTCTGAACGGCTTTTGTCGGTGTGGTTTCTGGAGAGTCACTAATTTTGTTTTCAACACTGTGTAATTCTAACAGCACTAGTTTATTTATTGTCCGCTTATTCACTACACCCATGCTTAAAACATCAATTGTTCTGATGATTCCATTTGCATCAGGATATATGGTCACAATTTTTTCAAGTGGCCATTAGGACCTAGGACCATCATTGTCAATAATCGCTATGTCACAAGGTCTTAAGGACTTATGATTTTCAGGAACACCAGCTCCATAGAAGTGTTCTCTCAATGAGGTGAGATAGTCTTCTAGCCAAATTTTCTCCCAACATTCAATCACTTTATTAAGGTGTTTGAATTAACGTCTGAGTTACTCAGGTTCGCAATAAGTAGGATCCTCTATGATTTCTTTATCATTCATGGGAGGAACAGGTTCGAGCCTTCTGCCATGGAGTAAATGAGATGGACTTAACACTTCTAAATTGTCCAGATCATCGGTAACATAAGTTAGAGATCTGTTGTTGACTTTATTTTCTATTTTAGTCACAACTGTACGGAATTCTTCTAAGTCGATTCTTTGATGATGAAGAGTCTTCCTTAAACAACGTTTTACAATTCCAATCATTCTTTCATAAAATCCGCCGTGCTATGGAGATTAAGGAGGAATGTATCTCCAACGACAACTGCGTTGATTCAGCATCTCTTGCACTTCTGGTTGATCAAAGATCTTGCTTATATAAGCAGCACCAGCAACAAAGTTCGTTGCATTATCTGAAATCATCAGTCTGGAACATGCCCTTCTGGCTGCAAACCTTCTGAATAATTTGATAAAGGTTTCAGCAGACATGTCAGTGGCTACTTCTAGATGTACTGCTCTAGTTGTAGCACAAGTGAACAAACAGATGTACACCTTGATGGGAACTTTGTCAGCTGTTTTGGTTAAAATTATTGGTCCATCGTAATCTTCACCTGTCATCTCAAATGGAGTGATATGACAAACTCTTTCAGAGGGATATGGAGGTGGACCTGGATACTGACATACTCGCATATCGTAGTGACGACAAGTAATACAGTCCCTTATTTGTTTTTTCACACTTTGTCGACCTTGAGGTATCCAGTAGGATTGTCATATATGACAAAGTGTGTCAGCTACCCCACCATGTAACACGTTACTGTGGGCGTTTTGCACAATCAGTTATGTTAGCCAATGATTCTTGGGGATCAATATTGGATGTATGGCTTCTTTAGGTAGTGAAGAATTATGAATTCTTCCTCGACATCTTATAATCTTTTCTGAGTAGAGATAAAGTCCTAAAGAATTAATCATAACAGGTTTCTTTGGGGATTTATCTTGTGTTTCTAGAAATTTATATTCTGTAGAGAAAACATCTTTCTGTATTAGTTTCACCCAGTATTTAATGGGTTCAAGACATTCATAATCAGGTTTTATTCCTTTAATGAATTTAAAGACAAGAGCTGTAACTCTTAAGAGATTACCCGAAGATGAGTATTTAGATCCATCAATGACTATTTCTGTTGTGTCTGCAGTATTTACACAATATATTTCTGCTGTGTTCAAGCAGACTGTTTCTTCTGGCATAATGTGAGCCTTTTGCTGAGGCCAGTTATTTTCATTAGAGAGCCAGTTCGGTCTGTGGAGCCAAAATTTATTGTCCAAAAATTTCTTGAGTGGGACACCACGTGACAACATGTCAACTGGATTCTCTTGGGTAGAGACGTGGAGAAAGAGATAATCTCTCTGCATCTCTTTTATTTCTGCTTCTCTGTTATGTACATAGACCAACTTACTCTTATTATTTCTTAACCACTGGAGAACTGCTTCATTATCACTCCAGATCACGGTTTTTTCAATTGTGAGATGAACAAGTACTTTGTTGAGATAGACAGCTAATTTTTTGCCTACATAGAGTGCTGTCAGTTCCAATTGTTGTACTGTTCTGACCTTCAAGGGTGCTACCCTGGCCTTTGAAGTAATTAGTGTACTTCCTTCAGCATTACTCATGTAAGCTACAGCACCATAACCTCTGGTTGATGCATCCCAGAACACATGTAATGTGTACTTGTTTCCCTCTTGACCTATTTGTCTGGGAAATTTAATTTGATGAAGTTGCTTAAACTCCCTGGATATTTCATCCCATGCTTGACTCATTTCTAGAGGCAAGTTCTCATCCCATCCAATTTTGAGTTCCATGCATCTTGCATAAGCATTTTACCTTTCATAGTAATTGGTGAGACGAGTCCTAGAGGATCAAAACATTTTGATACCTCTGACAGTAAACTACGTTTAGTGAGTGTACTGCATGATTTATTGTTTATCCTTTTGAGACTCAAAGTATCTTCCTGTGTGTTCCAATTAAGTCCCAGCATATTGTTGCAATCAGGAATTTCAGCTTCAGGGAAATCTTCCTTGATAAGTTTTCTTAATTGCAATGAATTTGTATTCCACATCCTTAGAGGCATATTTGCTTCTTTCATCTCCTTGTTAGCTTCTCTGTATAAGGATTTCAAATCCTCCTCTTCATTTACAGTACCTTGAAGATTGTCCACATAGAAACATTTCTTTAAGATTTCTTTGAAGGGACTTTCAGATTTATTCAAATGTGTATTTAGAGTATCTTCTATTAAGAATGGAGAGGATGTTGCACCAAATAATACTGACTTGAAACGATAAGTTTTCACAGGACTTTGAGGATCATGTGGATTTTCAGGCCACAAGAATCGAGTATAATCGCTATCTATTTCTTGTAGTCCTACTTAAGAAAGCCTTGGAAATATCAGCCGTGTAGGCATATGCTTTTGTGCGAAATTTCATAAGCACATCTCCAAGCTTCTCAGTTAGTGAGGGTCCTGTCATCAGACAGTCATTAAGACTTGCTACATCTTTATTTGCACTTGCGCTGCAATTGTATACAACACGTAGTAGAGTGGTTTCAGAATCTTTTCTGACTCCATGGTGCGGGAGATAATGACTTTCTGTCTTTAACTTATCTTCGACTACTCCCTCAATGAATTTATTTTCCAACTGTTCTTGTATGATATTATCATAGACAGTCAGTAGCTCTGGATTCTTCCTGAGCTCATGTATTTGTGCTTTAATTTGTCCGAAAGCCATGCGATAATTGCTAGTTGATCTAATTTCCAAGGTAACCTAACCCAATACTGTCCATCTTTATATCTGACAGTGTCCAAATATTGGCTATAAGTCTGAGACTCTTGTGGGCTTGGTTTATTTACATCAATACCTATCACGTCTAAATCCCACAACTTATCAACTGGTTCATTCATTTCTTCCAGTAATGATCATTTTTGCTGTGGTTCATGATCAGCGGTTATTCTCGAAAGTTGTACATTTTCCACTGAATCAATATCAGCTTCTTTCCCACTTTGAGAGGGAATGGGACCACATATCATGTGGCCTCCTGCTGTTTTCATCAAGTGAACATCATGTTTACTTACTATATTTTGCACAAAACAGTGATAATAATCACGTCCCTGGATCTGCACAGACTTAGGCAAATCATCTACTACCACGACTTCTACTGTCTTTTTCATGTTTCCTAGACCAACAGTGATTCTGGCTAGGTCATTTGTCTGTTTACCAGAATTGTGGAAAAAAACAGCTATATCTAACTGTATTTTGGCATAGGGTTGTTTATTCAGTTTCTGTAACACTGTTCTTCTTAGAAGGACCTTTGTGGGCCTTGATCAAATAATGGTTTTGTGTAATTTATTAGATAACTCAACTCGAGCTGTCGGGAGAGCAGTTGCTTTAAACCTATCCCTCACATTTAATGCTGTTGCTTGACTTCCTGATTCTGTGGAAGTCTTCTGCTGTTCAGCAAAAGTATTTGGGCATAATGCTGCATGATGCATATCCTTGCATTTAAAACACTTCTTCAGTGAGCATTTTCCTCACTTGTGTTCACCTAAACACTTGATGCCCCTTTTCAGCTGATGAACACGTTGTTTACGTACCTCCATTGATGTGTATTGACTACAATACTGTGCCCAATGTGTTCCATCACAAAGTACACATTTTGGAGTACGTTTATGTGTGACAGTTTGTTTACTGTCTGTTGTATTCACAGCTTGATAAATGTCTATATGGGATTTCCCATTATGTGGTTTAGTGGGAGTAGGTTTACTCTTTTTATACTGAGTTGAAGGTTTATTATCCATGAGATTTATGGATTTTTCATCTTGTCTCGTTGCTTGCATGCATGTAAACCATTGCTAATTTCCTCACAAGTGAAATAGCGTTTTTTGAATATAATATTTAATCGTTCAATAGTTTGTGGTGACAACTTATCCTGTACAATACCACTGATAAACCAATCACATTGCCTTAGGTCATATTTAGCACCTAGAGATCTGAGACTATTGTCTAATGTGATTCTGAATACCTGTAAGTCTGAAAAACAATGTTTGGGTGGCTTCAAGCTTGATATTAAGACTGCATGTCTAACTCTGGCCTTGTCAGCATCAAAGTAATTGTCTGCTTAGACACGTAAGGCTATTTGATAATTACCTTTAACCACTGGAATTGACTTAATCAGTTCATAGGGTTGTCCCTTCACAAGACATTTAAGATAATTGAACTTAGTAATCTCATCTATGTCAGTTCGTGAATTTACTGTGGATTGAAAACCACTAATGAATTCTTCATAATTATGACCTTGGAAAATAGGTAATGACAATGTAGGTAAGCTTGGTAAAGGGACACTTGTTGTTGTTACAGGTGTAACAGGTGTTTGACCACTAGTTAAAGTAGGTCTCTGTGACAGTTTTGCAGCAGATAGACTGTACACCTGTCCACCTTAATTGTTGATTACTAAAAGTATCCAAAACATTTTTAATTTCATCCTCAGATGGATCTGATTCAAGAAATTTATTTTCATAATGTGTATAGTCTGAAGTAATTATTTCCAGACGTTGTGTAAGTAATTCAAATTTGACCTCAAGATCATCAAAATCTATGTTTGTATCTTGACTTAATCCTATACAGACTGAAATTAGATTTTCTAATTGTGTAATCTTAGCCTGTAAAGACTGAAACTAAGTTTTCAAACAAGTTATTTTAATGGTATATTAAAAATTCTAGCACCACACATGAAGTGTTTAAAAAACAATGTACTGCTATAAACAGCTTTAGTGTGAACAAAGTGTCTCAAACACAATAAACATAAGAGAAGTGTGATCAGCTTCTCTTGTGATACATTATGAACAATAAAGAAAAATCTTGTGGAACATAGTGTACCCGTGTGCGTTTCCTAGACAATGGAAGACGTGGACATCCAAGGACACTTCAGCTTCTATCAAGTCACCGATACCTGTCGAAGGTGTTGAGAACACCATTGCTCACGCTACAAGAGCAAGATATGTTACGAATTTCTTGTAGATCGGGGGACTGCGCAGTTCTTGAGTCACAAGGAGTTTGTAATCAACCTATAGTCGGCAGTAAGGTGTGGACTTTTGAGTCCAAACAAGTACGTACATCGTCAGCCACCAGTGTATGAAATATGCTGACATAAAACCCCCTAGGGGTAATTTATAATTTACAAATTATATCTCTTGACAGCCCATGTTGAGATGGTTTCGACAGCTTCTAGACCTCGTCTGCAGGGGCGGCTGTGTAGACGATTTGCTGTCATTTATCAGCTAAGTGTTTCCTATATTTATATATATAAATTACACATAGCTGGTAAGGCCAATATCTTCAACAGAATTGGTCGTTCTCAAACCGGATAAAGACCACACTGTGGTCCAAATATGTTGTACTACAGTGTACAAATAACCTATGAGCCAAGGTCCTTCGAAAAAAGCTGTAAAACTAGTGTTTTACAATATAAATCAGTATAAATGAGTCCCTCCAGACTCAATCACAGAGAATGGGCAGCCAAAAGAAAACGGGCGCTCACCCAGCGTTCACCCAACGAAAACGGGAGCTGGGTGACTCACCCAACAAGAAGACGTGGGATGGTATCCTGCACCCTCCATCAACTACTCCAATCTCGAAATTGCTGATTAAGACAACAACCCAAGTGATGTTGTTTGTCTGAGTGTATATACAGTGTTTATAATGTTTATAGACAGAAATTAAGAGACAAGATTGTGTTAAAGTTTGTTTCTTATAGATCTACCTGTTATATTAAAGGAACTTATATATAAAGTGTAAGCTTTCAAATATATATTAACAGTGGAATTTATATATGTGTAAGTAATATTCATGTGTGATTACAGTTATACAGTGACATTTATAGTGTATAGTGAATGAAGTGTATAACATCGTTATTTACGATTAATCATCATGGTCAGGCTGACACAGCAAACAAGCCATAAACACCAGACACATGTACTGTGTACCCTTCATGGTCATTGACCCTGAGGTTAAGCTTAGTAGGTCAGTAGTGTCTGACTCGATTATTGCTGACTTAAGCATAACAAAAACTCAGCTGTTTATAGCAGTACAGTGTTTTTTAAACACTCTAAGTGTGGTGCTAGAATTTTCAATATACCATTAAAATGGCTTGTTTGAAAACTCAGTTTCAGTCTTTACAGACTAAGATTACACAATTAGAAAATCTAATTTCAGTCTGTATAGGATTAACTCAAGATACATACATAGATTTTGATGATCTCGAGGTCAAATTCGGATTATTTACACAACGTCTGGAAATAATTAATTCAGACTATACACATTATGAAAATAAATTTCTTGAATCAGATCCGTCTGAGGATGAAATTAAAAATGTTTTGGATACTTTTAGTAATCAACAATTAAGGTGGACAGGAGTACAGGCTATCTGCCGCAAAACTCTGTCACAGAGACCTACTGTAACTAGTGGTCAAACACCTGTTACACCTGTAACAACAAGTGTCCCATTACCAAGCTTACCTACATTGTCATTACCTATTTTCCAAGGTCATAATTATGAAGAATTCATTAGTGGTTTTCAATCCATAGTAAATTCACGAACTGACATAGATGAGATTGCTAAGTTCAATTACCTTAAATGTCTTGTGAAGGGAGAACCCTATGAACTGATTAAGTCATTTCCGGTGGTTAAAGGCAATTATCAAATAGCCTTACGTGTCTTAGCAGACAATTACTTCGATGCTGACAAGGCTAGAGTTAGACATGCAGTCTTAATATCAAGCTTGAAGCCACCCAAACATTGTTTTTCAGACTTACAGGCATTTAGAATCACATTAGACAATAGTCTCAGATCTCTAGATGCTAAATATGACCTAAGACAATGTGATTGGTTTATCAGAGGTATTGTACAGGATAAGCTGTCACCACAAACTATTGAACGATTAAATATTATGTTCAATAAACGCTATTTCACTTGTGAAGAAATTAGCAATGGTTTACAAACAATAGTTTCATGCATTCAAGCAACGAGACAAGAAGAAAAATCCACAAATCC
>NW_027199869.1:0-27098 GCF_038502225.1 Cherax quadricarinatus | reverse complement strand
TCTATCCTTGGAAGAGCGACAGGGAGGAGCTGCTGACCACAGGGAGGAGTACAAGATCAGCAAGTACAGGGACATTAGCCAATAGTATCAATTTGTCCCAGTGGGATCAGAGACCTTGGGATCATGGGGAAGAAATGCCACACATTTCCTTAAAGAATTGGGTTATAGACTCATCGACACCACCATGGACCCAAGGGCAGCCACTTTCATGCTCCAGCGCCTCAGCGTCGCCATCCAGAGGGGAAATGCTTGCTGCATACTTGGCTCACGTCCAGCCTCGGAGGAGCTGGAGGAAATTCATGATCTTTGATACATTGTGCCATTGTATTCATGTTTGTTTTTTCTGTAAATGTATTCTGTTTATTAATAAATGTTCACATAGAATATAAAATATATAGGGGGTGGTAGGAGAAGAAAATATTCAAACAGCTCCGGGGAGAACCTTGAGTTTTCCCTGAGGTACGTTTATTGTCTTCTCTGAGGATGAGGGTCCCATTCCAGCTATAGAGGTGGTACTTCCCTATATGTATATATATATATATATATATATATATATATATATATATATATAATATATACATAATCCAAGTCAACATGAACTGGGATTATGTCAATATTACGGATGTTTAGAACGAAAACCAAAACGCAGATGTGATCAACACAGAAATTTCTATGGCATTTGGCAAGTTCAGTACTGGAGTGATAGCCCATATTATATGGTCAATAGGTGTAACAGGAAAGTAGGAGAGAGGATATTCAATTTTCTAACAGAACAAGAAAAGAAGCTAACAAATAAAAATCTCACTTTAGGAAAGTAAAACCTTCAGCACCTCAAGGCCGGTCCTGATTCCTTGACATTTTCTCATCTTCATAGCAGACACATTCACACACTAACTACAGCTATGTATCATTAATGAGCGACACGAAAATGAGTAAGAAAGTCGCCTCGGAAGAAGAAACGGAAAAAGAAACTCCAACTAGTCAAATTTACTCACATTATTTGTTTTATATCAATAGTATTTCGACTTTGAGGATGTTCTTAAGAAGCTCAGGGCCTGTAACTCAACACTCTCAGGTAAGCAATGGTGTAAATCGACAAGTGAAAATAAAAACACAGATAATAGGGGAAACCTTTGATTGCGACGTCTCGCCCAAGGCTGAACTTTATAAAGAATACAAGGAAAAAATAAACATGCTGCTTTATAAGGCATACGAGCACCTTGAGGCAATTATCGTGGAAAGACAAGTGAAAGGGAAGGTCATGTATGGGTGAGAGAAAAGGGAAGCAATGAGTGGTCAAAGTTTATTATGTTTATCCTGTTAATCTCTACAGGTATGTGCTTCGTCCTCTCGCTTTCATAATGCAACTGTTGTGATATCTCTCACACCATAATATGAAAAATTAGGCTACAATGGGTTGCACGTGCGTTGTTGGAGTTAATCCTGCAAGCATAATTATATTATTGGAGGAATATTTGAAAGCCTCGGTTGCTCTACCCGACTTAAAATATATAGCATCATCCACAACGTTTGCAGTACACTCCTGCAGTGCAAGTAGTTCTGGGTCTATGATTTTTGATACTGTGATGGTTTTCGTAATAAGGATTGCCATATCTGTGCAGAATTTTTGGGGAATCCGGGTTATGATGATGGCAGTTTGCCTTGTTGAGAGAACAAGCCATTTATTGTTGTTGGTAATATTGTGAATGAAGGCGGCTTTGTTTGCAAGAGTGGAAAGAATAGGGTGGAAATATCAGAATATCTTTTAAGTGCTCTTTCTGAAGGTGTTCTATAATGATGGTGATTAATATTGCACTGTTAGGTACTCCTATAGCCATTACGAATTTCTGTTTTGCAAAGACCGTTCCTGAAGGTGTAGAAGTTGACCCTGATGGAAGCTACGGCAAGGTCGATGAAGTCCTATACAAGAAGGACGTTAGGGGTCTACAGGGACAGAACTGGTAATAATGGTATAATTATCGACAATATGTTAGGTAAAGGGACACAGGTGCAACTTATGTGACATTTTGTGGCTACGTTTCTTACTGCTTCTTGTTTATTTCCTCTTATCTCCATCGAGAAGTGAAAAAGAACTCTTCCTCCGTGAGCCATGCGTGTCGTAAGAGGCGACTAAAATGCCGGGAGCAGGGGGCTAGTAACCCCTTCTCCCGGAGTGAAACGTTGCCACAATATTATCACATTAGTTGCACCTGTGTTCTTTTACCAAAGTGTGGCAGAACTGTAGTGAAACGAAATTACTTGTTTGGTGGCAAAAGCTCTCGCTTCACACGGTGAGGGTCCGAGATCGATTCCCGGCGAAGGGGTGGAAACATTGGACGTGTTTCCTTACATCAGTTGTCTATGTTCACCCATCAGTAAAATGGGTACCTGGGTATTAGTCGACTGATGTGGCTCGCATCTTGGGACAAAACTGACCTAATTTGCCTGAAATGTTCAGCATAAGAGGTTTTCTATATAGTAGAATGTCACTGATGTCAGCTAGGCCTGTATACCTTGTATATGTACCTGTAGTAAATAAAGATATTATTATTATTACTACTATTATTATTATTATTATTATTATTATTATTATTATTATTATTATTATTATAAGGGGCCCCGAGTGAAATGGGAATTCATGTCCAAGCTAGTGAGTTTTTTTGTTGACTATATTGTTCATTATAGAAAGGTCTTCCACATGTCACTAAATTTATGTGTTCAACATTTCGAATAAGTGTTTAGCCACCTAAATGCCTTTCAAATAGTGTGGTGCACTGCTAACCCTAAAAGTGATGAGAAATTAAACCAACCTACCTTTATGTCTCACCACTTTCGGGATCAGCAGTGCACCCCAAAAACTAATATGTTTGTCAACGTTAGCAATTCATATTTGCAACATTCAGGAGGCCTTTCTAGGCTTAACAATGTGGTCATTAAAAACAAACTCGCTAGCTTGGGCATGACCTCTCTCTTCAATTGGGTCCCTATCTCTCGAAAAATTATTTTTCTTTACAAAGAACTGCACTTCTGTCACCGTTGAACTTAATGTACCTTTTCCTACACAGAGCTTTATCGACCGAACTAAAGCCTATATATCCACATCTTAGAGCATATTGAGAAGGCGTACTTCGATGATAGCCCACGACTCAACATTTGCCTATTATTTTGGGAAGTTATCTTGGACATAATTCCTAGATGGTTCACCCTCACAAGGCTAAGAAATTCACTTAATATAATCGTGCCATCCATACTACTCTCACTAGAAGAAAAATGAACAGGTCTTTAACCTTTCTGGATGTCTTAGTAATAAATAAAGGATGTTCTAAATCACAGTGTGTAAAGTAAACCTATGACCTTTAAACCAAGTAGGTGTTATATCATAGGATTCTTACTTTTCAGATGAACATACATATAAGGAATATACTGTTACCCTCAAATTTCCATTTCATACTCTGCTCATGCAAACAGAAAGCTTTTGTGTATACTTTTCTCACTCCTAACGCACTGATAGAAGATACCTTCATCATTAGAGGACTGAAACTTCCCAAAAGGCAAACTGACTTCACTGTAGCCCTGCTTTTCTGAATAGTGAAACATAGATGTGGTAATCCTTACCACCGAAACTTGTATAGATTACCAGAACTGCTTATACCGCAGTTGTGCACAGCATAACATGTGACAGATGCGATAGCTTCTATGTTCGGGGAGACTTGCCGAGACCCCTCATATATATGTAGTTTCAGGAATGCAAATGTTCCTACGCATGGATAGCCCACCATAACCTACATAATTAAATCATGGATTGGGGGAGAGTGTAATAATAACATCAAGACAACGATAAGACCCAATTAACGAACTTTAGGAGACAAAATCCATCTCACCAACACCATCGAATAGAACAAACGCATATGCTGCATAAACCCATTTCCTCATTATCCGTGATTCATACAGTAAACATAACAAACTTCGTCCTCTCACCTTAACACCGCCCCTCCCCTACTTTCACCAAAACTTGACCTCACCTTTGACTTGTCTTTCATCGAAGCTGACCTCAGGGTGCTCAAATGCCCTATAAAGCGGTGCATTTACTTTCTTCTGCATACTTGATAAAGCCCAGCCTTGGGTGAAATGTCAAAATAAAAGGTTTTATTGCTAATAGTGTCTTTATTTCAACACTCAAGTGGCCCTGCATCTGAAGGCTCCCAAACACAGGTAATGTTTGAGGTAGATGAGTAATGTGTCAAGTGCCAGGTAGCGAATTACTATATTATGCACACTGATATCCCCAATTCTTTGAATGTCATATTAAATGAACAAATAGTCCCCTACACAGCTTAATAACTGTTCCTTCCTTGGTTTTTGAAAGGTAAACAAGAGCTGAAAGTTTGAAATCGAGCAGAAGTGGCTTTTTCAACCTTTTACACACAAAAAAAATAGGCTTTAAAAAACTCGGGCAACCACTTACAAGTATCCCTTAAATAACAAAAAAAAATAGAAAAAAAGGCACAACACCGTCGTAAGCTCCTCTCTTCTATGTGCGGGTTATTTGTGTTTAAGAATCCCTTAAGGTTACACAAAGATACCTAATTCCAGGATACCCTTGGGATGACAAAATATGAGCTTAAATGATTTATTAACGAAACTAATATTTTTTCAATGTTGCTAGCACAATGCTAACACCATGAAATATATCAGTTAATGCAAACAATAATAACAGAAACAGCATTTAATTGTAAACCATCAGCTGATTAGCACTAAGGATTGGTGATGCAAGGTGACATTTACTGTCTTTCCATAAGGTCACATACATCATGATCAAATAAAAGCACGCCAACCTGTCCTGCAATTAGGGCAGTAAGCTTCACATGAATTGCCGTGAGTGCATATGTGCATACTTAGAATTCAGGAACATAATTTATTCTCGCTTAGACGAGGTTAGGTTATTTCAGGTAAACTGACACAGATGCAACTAATATGGCATTTTATTGTGGGAGCTTTGTCAAGCCGTTACAAGTATTACACTGGCACAGAGGATATATATATATATATATATATATATATATGCATATATATATATATATATATATATATATATATATATATATATATGCATATATATATATATATATATATATATATATATATATATATATATATATATATATATATATGCATATATATATATATATATATATATATATATATATATATATATATATATATATATATATATATATATATATATATATATATATATATATATATATATATATATATATATGCATATATATATATATATATATATATATATATATATATATATGTATATATATATATATATATATATATGCATATATATATATATATATATATATATATATATATATATATATATGCATATATATATATATATATATATATATATATATATATATATATATATATATATATATATATATATATATATATATATATATATATATGCATATATATATATATATATATATATATATATATATATATATATATATATATATATATATATATATATATATATATATATATATATATATATATATATATATATATATATATATATATATATATATATATATATATATATATATATATATATATATATATATATATATATATATATGTCGTGCCGAATATGTAAAACTGGTCAATTAGCAAGAACTCATTTAAAATTAAGTCCTTTCTAAAATTTTCTCTTATACGTTTAAAGATATATTTTTTTCATTAATGTTAATGTAAAAATTTTAATTTTGCTCCAAAAGAATCTTAGAAAACTTACCTAACCTTATTATAACAAGAACAATTTATTTTAGCCTAACCCAACTAAATATATTTTAGATTTGTTTACAATAATTTAATACTAAACAAACACAGTGAAATATATTTTTTTTCGTTAGGTTCAGAATGATTTTGGCGAAATTATTGCATACACAAATTTTCGCTTGTCCTATATGGCAAGATGAGCGTTGCTATTTAAGCCAAGATCGCAAGTTATATATATATATATATATATATATATATATATATATATATATATATATATATATATATATATATATATATATATATATATATATATATATATATATATATATATATATATATATATATATATATATATATATATATATATATATATATATATATATATATATATATATATATATATATATATATATATATATATATATATATATATATATATATATATATATATATATATATATATATATATATATATATATATATATATATATATATATATATATATATATATATATATATATATATATATATATATATATATATATATATATATATATATATATATATATATATATATATATATATATATATATATATATATATATATATATATATATATATATATATATATATATATATATATATATATATATATATATATATATATATATATATATATATATATATATATATATATATATATATATATATTATATATATATATATATATATATATATATATATATATATATATATATATATATATATATATATATATATATATATATATATATATATATATATATATATATATATATATATATATATATATATATATATATATATATATATATATATATATATATATATATATATATATATATATATATATATATATATATATATATATATATATATATATATATATATATATATATATATATTATATATATATATATATATATATATATATATATATATATATATATATATATATATATATATATATATATATATATATATATATATATATATATATATATATATATATATATATATATATATATATATATATATATATATATATATATATATATATATATATGCAATAAGATCACAGTAAACAGGTGATTTCAGAATATGCAAAACAACCACTCTGAAAGAATAGAGAAATTCCAAGCGCTTTCGTGACTACTCACATTATCAAGGAACTATGAAAGTAAAGCATCCAAGGAAGCTATATAAGGGGTCTGGCCAGCACCTCACTATCAGATCCCACAACGGTTAAACACCTGACGCGCGGCGAGCCAACTTGGAAAGGTCCTTGGCACAACTCACCCCACAAACTATTCTACCCAAGAAATAAGAAATTTTAAAGATTATTTGTCCAGTGTATTATTAAATTCTTCCCAAATTCTATTAATTATAAATGGATCTAATTTATATAAACCAAAGGAAATATTCATATTATTGTCAAAACTGCTTTTTATGAAACAAGATTCAATTATATTCCTGTCGACCATGGACTTGCTTGATACTACTTTCTCAACTTTTTGAAAATCAATTGGATGGTTAAAATCTCTTACATGAATAAATAGAGCATTGGAATCTTGTCCAGTTCTAATGCTATATTTATGTTGTTTTAATCTTAGTTCGAGATTTTTACCAGTTTGACCGTAATAAACTTTATCGCAAATTTTACAAGGAATCTTATAGACACATCCATCAGCATTTTGGGGGGAATTCTTTATCAAAAGTTTTTTTACTGTATCAAGATTTTTGAATACAACTTTAATATTAAAAGTCTTAAGAAGAGAAGGCATATCAACCAAGTTTTCATGGTAAGGGAGAACCAACATATTTTTAGTTGAATAAGGCTGGTTGTCCCTTTTTGGATTGTAAAAAGTATTTCTAGCAACTTTAAAAGATTTATCAATTACATTTCTTGGGTATTTTAAATCATTACCTATTTCATAAATTTTGGATATTTCCTCATCTATGAACTCAGGACTACAAATTCGTAAAGCTCTCAAAAACATTGATGAGAAAACAGACAGTTTGACTCTATCTTGATGCGAGGAATAATAGTGGACATAGGAACAGTTATTTGTAGGTTTTCTGTAAATTTTAAATTTGAATTCATTATTACCCTTAATAATTAAAACATCTAGAAAAGGCAATGAGTTATTTTCTTCAAACTCAACAGTAAAGTTTATAGAATGGGCTAAGCTATTTAATTTTCCAAGGAAATGGTGTATATCTACATTTTTGGGCATAAGACACAAAATATCATCAACATATCTGAACCATTTAGCTCTATTAGGGAGGATTGTGTTAAGCAACCTTGTTTCAAAAAATTCCATGTATAGGTTACTAAGAACAGGTGAAAGAGGATTTCCCATTGCCATACCAAACTTCTGAGTGTAAAACTTATCATTAAATACAAATTTTGCATCAACAATGCAAAGTTTAATAAGTTTAATGATAGTAGGAACTGGCAATGGTAAATCATAGTTAACGAGTTCTTCAGATAAGAAACTTAATAAATCATCAACAGGAACTTTCGTAAACAAGGAAGTAACATCAAAACTAACCATGTTAAAATCATTTAAGTCAGTCAAGGAGCTTAATTTATCAACCAAGTCTATGTTGTTTTTAACATTAAAGTTAGAAATTTTGCCAACAATAGGGCTCAAAATATCAACAAGCCATTTGGATAATTTATATGAAACTGACCCTATGGAGCTAATAATTGGTCTGGGGATTTTTCCTAAGTTTAGAATAAGCAGACCTGAGTTATAAGCCTGTTTCTCTAACAAGCAAGTTTTTCAAAAATTCTGGAGACGATAGTCGGGAAAAGGATATAAGAGCTCCGTGAAAGAAGGAAATTCTTTACTGTAAAACATCATGGATTTAGGGATGGAGAAGCCTATATTTCGAATTTCCTAAGTTCTATGACAGAGTCATAGAAATAATACAAGAATGAAAGTAATGGGAAGATTGCAACTTTGTGGTCTCCTTGAAGGTCGTACTACACCATAGAGCAGTTCAGAAGCTGGAGAAATATGCAGTGTTAAAAGGCAGAGTGCTGCAGTGGATCAGGTTGTGCCTTAATGCCAAAAAGTAGAGAATAATAGCCAGAGATGTGATATCAAAATGGGACAGAGTAATTAGTAGGCTTCCATAAATATCAGTACTAGCAACACTACTGTTCCTAATATAAGCGAATAACGTGCCAGAGGGGATCGAGTCCTTTGTGCCTCTGTTTGCAGATGTAAAACTAATAAGAAGAATAAAAACAGGAAAGGCCAATGATAAACTTCACGAAGACCTCAGCAGGCTACAAATACGTTCTATCAAGTGGCTTCTCTAGTTGAACCTGAATTGAAGAAAGTGAGGCTAAATGTGTAGAACCTAGAGGAAAATAAAATGATATATCTAATGAGCAATACCTTGACATAATGACTAGAGTGATAAGCTAATTGAACGATGACTGGGAAAGTTAAATATTCCCGTGCATATGTTTCCTTGGAACAGAACGAGAGGGTGAGTATAGCTGATTAAAGAGCAAAAAACTTAAACAGGAATGGAATAAGCTGGAGAAGAATATGGCAGAAATAAGGAAAAGAGTAGAAGAAGAAAAAAAAGTGCAATTATTTTGAAAAAAAAAATGTAGAAAGCGAAGGGCAGATGAAAGAAAAGTGAAGAGAAAGCCCAGAAATGAATAAACAAAGGTGAGAAGAAATGCTAAGCTACACTGAAAATGAAACTGAAGCAAAAACCAAGTCTGAAACAAAACAGCTTCACTGTCACATCGGAAGACTACAGTAAGAAAATCAAAGAGAAAAACTAAACCAACAAGTATCAGACACCATACATACATACATACAACTGGTACATACCAAATTTTATGTATTTTATGTATTTGTCCAATATTTATATATGTGATTTATGCTTGAATATGTTCATTCTTTTATAAGGACAAAATGATTATTTTTAGTATGCCATTCTTTAAGTTAAGAGTGCTAAGTTTTTTTGTGAGTTTACGTTGCCTCAGTTAGATTCCTTTCTGTTTAATTTTTATTTATTATTTATATTATTATCACACCGGCCGATTCCCACCAAGGCAGGGTGGCCCGAAAAAGAAAAACTTTCACCATCATTCACTCCATCACTGTCTTGCCAGAAGGGTGCTTTACACTACAGTTTTTAAACTGCAACATTAACACCCCTCCTTCAGAGTGCAGGCACTGTACTTCCCATCTCCAGGACTCAAGTCCGGCCTGCCGGTTTCCCTGAATCCCTTCATAAATGTTACTTTGCTCACACTCCAACAGCACGTCAAGTATTAAAAACCATTTGTCTCCATTCACTCCTATCAAACACGCTCACGCATGCCTGCTGGAAGTCCAAGCCCCTCGCACACAAAACCTCCTTTACCCCCTCCCTCCAACCCTTCCTAGGCCGACCCCTACCCCGCCTTCCTTCCACTACAGACTGATACACTCTTGAAGTCATTCTGTTTCGCTCCATTCTCTCTACATGTCCGAACCACCTCAACAACCCTTCCTCAGCCCTCTGGACAACAGTTTTGGTAATCCCGCACCTCCTCCTAACTTCCAAACTACGAATTCTCTGCATTATATTCACACCACACATTGCCCTCAGACATGACATCTCCACTGCCTCCAGCCTTCTCCTCGCTGCAACATTCATCACCCACGCTTCACACCCATATAAGAGCGTTGGTAAAACTATACTCTCATACATTCCCCTCTTTGCCTCCAAGGACAAAGTTCTTTGTCTCCACAGACTCCTAAGTGCACCACTCACTCTTTTTCCCTCATCAATTCTATGATTCACCTCATCTTTCATAGACCCATCCGCTGACACGTCCACTCCCAAATATCTGAATACGTTCACCTCCTCCATACTCTCTCCCTCCAATCTGATATTCAATCTTTCATCACCTAATCTTTTTGTTATCCTCATAACCTTACTCTTTCCTGTATTCACCTTTAATTTTCTTCTTTTGCACACCCTACCAAATTCATCCACCAATCTCTGCAACTTCTCTTCAGAATCTCCCAAGAGCACAGTGTCATCAGCAAAGAGCAGCTGTGACAACTCCCACTTTGTGTGTGATTCTTTATCTTTTAACTCCACGCCTTTTATTTGTTTTATTAATGATAACTGCTTGTGAGTTTTGTGACTAAACCAGATAATACTCCCATAAGTTTAGCAGCACCCCTGAAGGTATGCCAGTGAGTGGCAGAGTTTAACCAAACTAGGCACACCTAGGAAATGTCATTTACTAGAAACCTTAACAATTCTAGTCCTGGAGGATCAGACCAGGCTTGTAATCTGGAAATCAGGAGATCTCTGCCGTAGGCTGAAGAAAGAATGTATAGGCCAACTGGATCAGGGAAGTAACCAGAAACAGCATGTTAAGGCAAGGGAAAGTCTGTGGAGTGAGATTCTTTTACCTGACTATAGTCATAGTTGTTAGTATCAACTGTGTCCTACCATAGTATTTTGTATGATTTAAATATTTTGCATACGTAATGCTTGTAAATTTCATTTCTTTTTCTTTTTTTGTTGGTGTCCAACTTCAGAGTTCACTGTAATGTTTATGTGCTTGTTAAAATGTCACTTTTGTTGCGTATGTTTCACTAACCCCTTGAGCTATGTATATAGGGTCCATTTGTCAGATTAAATTGAAAAGTATAAAGATTTTCCATTTTTTTTTTGTTTTTTTTAACTCTGGAGTCAAGCCCCTGATAAGGTGCCTACTGCTCAATTTTCAGGTCAAGCTACCCTAAGAGCCAGTACGCTTTAACTAACTCATATTATTTTCCTATTTTTTTCTGCTCTAACCCAAATTCCCTGTCTCTCCCTTCTACTGTGACTTTAGCTATTTTCATCTTCACTATTAAGAGTGCTACCTTCTTTTCTCTCAATTCCTAGTTATTTACCTTTTGTATTTGCTTACCGTATTCTTATATTTTGTCCACTCCGATTCTCTAACTGTGGGAACAGAAACAGTGCGGCATCGTCTGGTGCTCTGTCGACCCTAGAAGCTGCGTCTCAGTGACACCATGCAAGGTGAACAGATAGAGATTGCTTTAGAAGTTTGATAGCCACTCGTGGGAACAGTTGAAAATTGAAGACTCAGATGAGTTACAGGGCTATTGAGGAAGATATCTTCACCCTGACAACATCCAAGAAGTGAAATGGCTTGGACGAAAAGTAATGGAGGCAGGTTCCTACATGATTTAAATTATGTTTAGAATGTCTTTAAAGACGCACCTGCTTGGGCTGATTTCCACTTTTGTTTCGCTTTTGTAACTTTGTGACAATATGTTGACTACAACACGAAAGACTTAAAAGTGTCCTTCAACTCTCCCACTCATTTTTTTTAGGGCTCACGAGGTAAAGTGGAAGTGAACGCAGTAAGTAGCAACTTAAGGAGCAGGGCCGGTGAATGTACCTCCTCAACCACAAACAGGTGAGGTGAGAAATAGATGTATACACACGAGAGAAGTTCTCCAATGACCAGTGCTCAGATCCCCTGCTGTTCTTAATATATATAAGGGAAAGTGAATACCGACCATCACTGCTCGTAAGTGTTGTAAAACTGATGTGAATGATAACTAGAGAGGAGTGGTCTTCCTTCTTATACTTTACAAAATAATTAATACGTGGAAAAATAAAAAAGCAACGTGGGTAGAAAATGTCGGCATCCTTCCTTGACTGCCACTAACAACTGTTTTACTCATTCCAAGTTGTACAAAAAAAGCAGACACAGTTGTGTAAATCTAAATTAAACATACATGATAGAAAAATTCAACAGCACAAGCTCAATTTGCCCTATTACATGCTGATAGAAATCAACCAGGAGAGAGAAGTGCGGGCAGACCGCATCTTTCTTGCCTGTTAAAGGTCTTTGAAACAGTGTGACACACGAGACTTGCACAAGAGTGGGAGAAGCAGGTTGGGGTAACAGGAAAGATGCCATGATGGGTAAAAGCATACATAAAAGAGAAAAGACGAAGAATAAAACAGGATTGCATCCTTTTCTCTTGAGGTGGGATAAGTAATAATTAAAGACCGTTGATAAAGCTATAATTTCACTCTGTCACAACGTCTTCGAGTTATCCAGCCATTGTTACATCTAGAAAACATATATCTATGTTAAGTTACTGTCACATTCTTTGTTATATTCTGTTAATATAAGCTTGTTTTTGCTAATTATCGTTAAACAACAATAACCAAACCTAAACATATCATAAAAACAATTATTATACCTAAGGGAAATTGCTTACGAATGCACAGGAATAACTAGTGGTGTCTATTAAGGCTCACTCCTAGGTATCATACTGTTCCAGATATGTGCAAATAATCAATAAAAAAGATTTATTCTGACATGTAACTGCTCGTAGATGGTGTACAACCGAACGGGACGAGAATGAAGAACGTCATGGCACTGCAGGAAGACTTTGGATGTTGAGAATTACGGGGAATATGATTGAGGTGTGTAAATGGAAAACAGGAATAAATAAAGGGAATGTAAATGGCGTGCTAAAAATATCTAGCCTAGACAGGACTCGCATCAATGGCTTTAAGCTGGAAAAATTCAGATTCAGGAAGGATATAGGAAAGCACTGGTTTGGTAAAAGAGTTGTGGATGAGTGGAACAAACTCCAAAGTACCGTCATAGAAGCTAAGATGTTGTGTAGTTTTAAAAATAGGTTGGATAAATACATGAGTGGGTGGGTGCTAGTTGAACCTGACTAGCTTGTGTCGTGCTCCTTCCTTAAAGCTATAGTCAATAAGCATTTTTCCAGGTGATATTTGGATTCAGGACATGAAAATGCAAAAGAATTTACTAATCTCATTTAAGAAGCATAGAACTTTTCAAAAACTGTTGACCAGAGGTATTTCATTGTGTTACTCATGCAGATGGTAATAACAGCATCGTTAATTATTGTACAAATATTTTGCCATGATAGTAATGGTAATAGTTTCAATAATAGTAAAAGATGTAGTAGTATTGTAAGAGTAGTTGCAGTAGTTTTAGCAGTAGAAGTAGTATGGAATAACAGCAACAGTAGTAGTAGTAGTAATATTAATAATAATAATAATTACAGTGGTAGTAATAGATCAAACAGCAGTTTCTTGATAAAAGAGTTGTACGATATCCACAGTAATAGTAGAAATAGACACATATGTTGAAGCAGTTGTAGACATAGATAACATCTCGCCTACGGACGCTCTGAGGGGCAGCATCGACAACGACGGGAAGCTCTATAATTAAAATATTCCAGTTCTTGGTAAAAGTTCCGAAGTGTTGATCGTTGCGGATGACTGATACATGTTAATAGGACACATTTGCATAGATGAACGTGATAGGAAAAAAGTGAATCCCATAATCAACTCCATTACAAAGGAAAACGAGAGAAGGAAACATAAAATTTTATGATCCGACAAGTAGATGCAGAATGAGAAGATGGATGATTAGGGATGAGCTTTTAAAAGTGCCTCTAAGAATATTTCTTTTTCTTTAAATACGTTGAAGCGTAAATCATCTTGGATGGCTTATTATTTGCTTGAATTGTAACAATGAGGTGATGTAACTTAAGGGCCACTCTGTAAGGAAGCAGGTTCATGATCATAACATGGGCGTCGTGTCTTACGTTACGCTCTACTGCCAGGGGCGCCTCGCTCTGAAATTGATCAGATCTTGTACACTCTCAAATGCTTTTTGATTGTGCCTTTTATTAGAAATAAGGTAGAATGAATTTTCAGTTTTTATTTTCAAAACCTGAGAGCCCTAACTTTCCTATCGATAAATTCCCCTTCAGAGCCTAAACTATCCATGAAATGAAATTAACTTATCAAGCAAACTTTGACTCCTAAGTCTACCCTTCATACAGATCACTTTTGCCAAGCCTATAGTTCCCCTTCAGTCTTGCGGTACTTTATGACCTTTCAGGCTTTTGCGCGTTTTGTGAATGTGATAATAATAATAATAATAATAAAAATGATAATAATAATAATACGTCATACAGACAAGTCAGGCTCTAAGATCATAACATATTGAGCATGTGAAGGCCTAAATCATACCTTGAAAGGTACGACGAGATTACCTAATATGACAGTGGACACACAACGTCTGACCCACACTTACAATTACACGTCAGGCCTAGTGACAAGTAATTTTCAGTGACAAAAGTGTCTAGGGCAATCCTCACCTGAAACGTTTAGACAGTCTCTGAAACAACAGAAATATAAAAAAGCCACTGTCACGCAATCATTGACAAGTCTGATGCTAATTGCGAAGAAATGTGCACAAATCACACTTCGTGGTGTGTGTGCAGTAGGGCCTAAAATTACAATATTGTAGAAAATAATTCAGCGATCACAGAATCATCGCACAAGAGGTCTTTTAACAATATATTTAAGAACTGATCATGTACTTGATCCCACCACTAGTGCATGAGAAGAAAAATTCAGGGATACGACTTTCTTATACGATAGTAGAAGGGTCAAGACGCCGCTATATATCTTCAACAGAGAGAATTCGTTCTCATGAGAGTACCAGGGAGCAGATTCCCCTAACACAACAATACGAGGGAGATGGCGTCTTAATAAAATACTAGGGAGAATAAACACCCTTAAAGCAGGACTAATATATATATAGAGAAATTCCAAGCGTTTCGTGACTACTCCTTGATAATGTGAGTAGTCACGAAAGCGCTTGGATATTCTTTCAGAGTGGTTGTTTTGCATATATATATATATATATATATATATATATATATATATATATATATATATATATATATATATATATATATATATATGCAGTGGAAAGTGACTATAGTATCTTCCATTCGATAGGCGGAAGTACATGAACAGCGATGATTGGGTGTGGCTCCTGGGGCAGATCTCTTCAAGACGAAAAGACGTCTTGATATCCTTGCTCAGCGTGCCAGCGATATTACCCGTGCTGTCCTGGTGCTGCCCTGGGATGGGATCTGCCTACACACATAGTAGAGAATCAGGAAATATTGATATCGTGAAAACCAACGAGTCTGCAGCTCGACGCTTGAAAACACTCAAGTTGCGGCCAGATAGTCTGAGATGAAGCACGAAGCGTAATTTACCAGTACATTCTCATTCAAGAATACTTCTGTAAATTTACTAGAAACTAAAGTAAATTACCAATATATATATATATATATACATACACACACACACACACATATATATATATATATATATATATATATATATATATATATATATATATATATATATATATATATATATATATGGGGAAGTGAAACAGAATTCTTCCTCCGTAAGCCATGCGTGTTGTAAGAGGCGACTAAAATGCCGGGGGTAAGGGGCTAACCCCTTCTCTTGTATAAATTACTAAATTTAAAGAGAGAAACTTTCGTTTTTCTTTTTTGGCCACTCTGACTTGGTGGGATACGGCCGGTTTGTTTAATCTATATATATATATATATATATATATATATATATATATATATATATATATATATATATATATATATATATATATATGCAAGGAATTCGCAAGAGCAGGCGAAATATACACAAACACTGATCTCTGGCTGAAGGAGACTCGAACCTACGAACCTTAGGACAAGGTACGCAGTGCTTTACCAATCTACCCACACTGGACAATACCTTGGCGTGTAGCTTGCGCTACACATTTGATCCAAGGCAGGCAGCTTTCAGGGAGAAGGCTTACAGCTTTTCATCTCATCCCATGCATGCATCAGCCTTACTAGAGATTTTAACAATGCAAAGAATTCGCAAGGGCAGGCGAATGAGATGAAAAGCTGTAAGCCTTCTCCCTGAAAGCTGGCTGCCTTGGATCAAACGTGTAGCGCAAGCTACACGCCAAGGTATTGTCCCGTGTGGGTAGATTGGTAAAGCATTGCGTACCTTGTCCTGAGGTTCGTAGGTTCGAGTCTCCTTCAGCCAGAGATCAGTGTTTGTGTATATTTCGCCTGCTCTTGCGAATTCCTTGCATTGTTAATATCTCTAGTAAGGCTGATGCATGGAGGGGATGAGATGAAAAGCTGTAAGCCTTCTCCCTGAAAGCTGGCTGCCTTGGATCAAACGTGTAGCGCAAGCTACACGCCATGGTATTGTCCAATGTGGGTAGATTGGTAAAGCACTTCGTACCTTGTCCTAAGGTTCGTAGGTTCGAGTCTCCTTCAGCCAGAGATCAGTGTTTATATATATATATATATATATATATATATATATATATATATATATATATATATATATATATATATATATATATATATGCAAAACAACCACTCTGAAAGAATAGAGAAATTCCAAGCGCTTTCGTGACTACTCACATTATCAAGGAACTATAGTTCCTTGATAATGTGAGTAGTCACGAAAGCGCTTGGAATTTCTCTATTCTTTCAGAGTGGTTGTTTTGCATATTTTGAAATCACTTGTTTACTGTGATCTTATATATATATATATATATATATATATATATATATATATATATATATATATATATATATATATATATATATATATCCTACGTAGTAGGTTGATAGA
Source organism: Cherax quadricarinatus (assembly GCF_038502225.1). Taxonomy (NCBI): domain Eukaryota; kingdom Metazoa; phylum Arthropoda; class Malacostraca; order Decapoda; family Parastacidae; genus Cherax; species Cherax quadricarinatus. Next base: position 9,674 of record NW_027199869.1, on the reverse strand, counting down.
CAGCAACTGCCCAGGGAGGTACTACCGTCCTGCCAAGTGAGTGTAAAACGAAATCCTGTAATTGTTTTACATGATGGTAAGATTGCTGGTGTCCTTTTATCTGTCTCATGAACATGCAAGATTTCAGGTACGTCTTGCTACTTCTACTTACACTTGGGTCACACTACACATACATGTACAAGCATATATATACACACCCCTCTGGGTGTGTATATATATATATTTTCTTTCTAGTTCTTGTTTATTTCCTCTTATCTCCATGGGGAAGTGGAACAGATTTCTTCCTCCGTAAGCCATGGGTGTTGTAAGAGGCGACTAAAATGCCGGGAGAAAGGGGGCTAGTAACCCCTTCTCCTGTATAAATTACTAAATTTTGGGCCACCCTACCTCGGTGGGATACGGCCGGTGTGTTGAAAGAAATATATATAAATATATATATATATATATATATATATATATATATATATATATATATATATATATATATATATATATATATATATATATATTTATTTATTATCACACTGGCCGATTCCCACCAAGGCAGGGTGGCCCGAAAAAGAAAAACTCTCACCATCATTCACTCCATCACTGTCTTGCCAGAAGGGTGCTTTACACTACAGTTTTTAAACTGCAACATTAACACCCCTCCTTCAGAGTGCAGGCACTGTACTTCCCATCTCCAGGACTCGAGTCCGGCCTGCCGGTTTCCCTGAACCCCTTCATAAATGTTACTTTGCTCACACTCCAACAGCACGTCAAGTATTAAAAACCATTTGTCTCCATTTACTCCTATCAAACACGCTCACGCATGCCTGCTGGAAGTCCAAGCCCTTCGCACACAAAACCTTCTTTACCCCCTCTCTCCAACCTTTCCTAGGCCGACCCCTACCCCGCCTTCCTTCCACTACAGACTGATACACTCTTGAAAATTTTTTCCCAGTAAAAGTAGGCCTTAGACAAGGATGTGTGATGTCACCGTGGTTGTTTAATATATTTATAGATGGGGTTAAAGATAGAAATGTTAAAAGCAGGTGAGATATAGTTTTGGAGTGGTTGGTGCTTTTATTTAATAAATGTATGGAAAAGAGTAAGGTACCGAGGGTTTGGCAGACAGCATGCATAGTTCATTTGTATAAAGGCAAAGGGAACAAAGAGAGTGGAAAAAATATAGGGGAATAAGTCTGTTGAGTATACCTGGTAAAGTATATGGTAGAGTTATTATTAAAAGAAGAGAAAGACGGAGGGCAGGATAGCAGATGAACAAGGAGGCTTTAGGAAGGATAGGGGGTGTGTATACCAAGTGTTTACAGTGAAACATACAGGTGAACAGTATTTAGATAAGAGTGAGGAGGTTTTTGTGGCATTTATGGATTTGGAAAAGGCGTATGACAGGGTGGATAGGGGGCAATGTGGCAGATGTTGCAGGTGTATGGTATAGGAGGTAGGTTACTGAAAGCAGTGAAGAGTTTTTACGAGGATAGTGAGGCTCAAGTTAGAGTATGTAGGAAAGAGGGAGATTATTTCCCAGTAAAAGTAGGCCTTAGACAAGGATGTGTGATGTCACCGTGGTTGTTCAATATATTTATAGATGGGGTTGTAAGAGAAGTAAATGCGAGGGTCTTGGCAAGAGGCGTGGAGTTAAAAGATAAAGAATCACACACAAAGTGGGAGTTGTCACAGTTGCTCTTTGCTGATGACACTGTGCTCTTGGGAGATTCTGAAGAGAAGTTGCAGAGGTTGGTGGATGAATTTGGTAGGGTATGTAAAAGAAGAAAATTAAAAGTGAATACAGGAAAGAGTAAGGTTATGAGGATAACAAAAAGATTAGGTGATGAAAGATTGGATATCAGATTGGAGGGAGAGAGTATGGAGGAGGTGAATGTATTCAGATATTTGGGAGTGGACGTGTCAGCAGATGGGTCTATGAAAGATGAGGTGAATCATAGAATTGATGAGGGGAAAAGGGTGAGTGGTGCACTTAGGAGTCTGTGGAGACAAAGAACTTTGTCCTTGGAGGCAAAGAGGGGAATGTATGAGAGTATAGTTTTACCAACGCTCTTATATGGGTGTGAAGCATGGGTGATGAATGTTGCAACGAGGAGAAGGCTGGAGGCAGTGGAGATGTCATGTCTGAGGGCAATGTGTGGTGTGAATATAATGCAGAGAATTCGTAGTTTGGAAGTTAGGAGGAGGTGCGGGATTACCAAAACTGTTGTCCAGAGGGCTGAGGAAGGGTTGTTGAGGTGGTTCGGACATGTAGAGAGAATGGAGCGAAACAGAATGACTTCAAGAGTGTATCAGTCTGTAGTGGAAGGAAGGCGGGGTAGGGGTCGGCCTAGGAAAGGTTGGAGGGAGGGGGTAAAGGAGGTTTTGTGTGCGAGGGGCTTGGACTTCCAGCAAGCATGCGTGAGCGTGTTTGATAGGAGTGAATGGAGACAAATGGTTTTTAATACTTGACGTGCTGTTGGAGTGTGAGCAAAGTAACATTTATGAAGGGATTCAGGGAAACCGGCAGGCCGGACTTGAGTCCTGGAGATGGGAAGTACAGTGCCTGCACTCTGAAGGAGGGGTGATAATGTTGCAGTTTTAAAACTGTAGTGTAAAGCACCCTTCTGGCAAGACAGTGATGGAGTGAATGATGTTGAAAGCTTTTCTTTTTCCGGCCACCCTGCCTTGGTGGGAATTGGCCAGTGTGTTAATAATATATATATAGATATATATATATATATATATATATATATATATATATATATATATATATATATATATATATATATATATATATATATATATATATATATATATATCCAAGGAAATGGTGTTTATCTACATTTTTGGGCATAAGACACAAAATATCATCAACATATCTGAACCATTTAGCCCTAATAGAGCTATATATATATATATATATATATATATATATATATATATATATATATATATATATATATATATATATATATATATTAATCTTGATTAATTTGTTGTATTAGTTGATTATGTTTTTGTACATCTCTTGATCATTTGTTCATTTCATAGAAGGTAATTTATTTTATTTATTGTATGAATACATTTAAGTTTTGTATCAATACTAAGATTCGTAGATAATCAGAAATTATTGTGAAGCTGTTACTTTCAGTTTCTTGAATAAACACCCGATGATAACATTGTACCACCCATTGATAACATTGTACCGCCCGTTGATAACATTGTACCACTCATTGATAACATTGTACCAACTCATGATAACATTGTACCACCTGATAACATTGTACCACCCGATGAAAACATTGTACCATCCTTTGTTAACATTGTAGCACCAGTTGATAACATTGTACCACCCGATAACACTGTATCACCCCTTGATGACATTGTACCACCCGATGATAACATTCTACCACCCGGTGACAACATTGTTCCACCCGTTGATAACATTATACCACCCGTTGATAACATTGTACCACCCGTTGACAACTTTGTTATGTTACTGTTATTAACGGGTGGTACAAAGTGTGGGACCCTCTCATAACAGTGTGACAAGCTCTCAAAACACAGTGTGATTCTCGCTTATAACATAGTGTGACACTCGTAACACAGTGTGACACTCATAACACAGTGTGACCTCTCATAACACAGTGTGACTCTCTCTCATAACACAGTGTGACACTCATAACACGGTGTGAAACTCTCTCATAACACAGTGTTACAACGTCTCATAACACAGTGTGACACTCGTAACACTGCGTTGAGCCTTGCCTGAAGATTCCGTACATCAAAACGTTTGGGAGTTATTACGAGGACGTCGTCCACGTAACGTAACCAAGTGACGCTTGAAGGGATGATGTTGGCGAAGTGTTCGAACTCTAGATGTTCCATGTATAAGTTCGCTAGGACGGCACTGATGGGGGACCCCATTCCCATGCCGTAGGTTTGTTTGTAGAGCTTGTTATTGAAAGAAAAACAGTTGAAATTAACACAGAGTTCAATCAAGTCAACAAAACCTCTCCATCCGTAACAAGAAACTAAGCAGTTTGGATGTGACTTCCCTCTTCACAAAAGTACCTACCAAAAAAGCCATTGAGGTTCTACGACGTAAAGTCAATCAGGACCTTAATCTTCCTCTACCTCCCGGAGTATTCAGATATTTGGGAGTGGACGTGTCAGCGGTTGGGTCTATGAAAGATGAGGTGAATCATAGAATTGATGAGGGGAAAAGGGTGAGTGGTGCACTTAGGAGTCTGTGGAGACAAAGAACTTTGTCCTTGGAGGCAAAGAGGGGAATGTATGAGAGTATAGTTTTACCAACGCTCTTATATGGGTGTGAAGCATGGGTGATGAATGTTGCAGCGAGGAGAAGGCTGGAGGCAGTGGAGATGTCATGTCTGAGGGCAATGTGTGGTGTGAATATAATGCAGAGAATTCGTAGTTTGGAAGTTAGGAGGAGGTGCGGGATTACCAAAACTGTTGTCCAGAGGGCTGAGGAAGGGTTGTTGAGGTGGTTCGGACATGTAGAGAGAATGGAGCGAAACAGAGTGACTTCAAGAGTGTATCAGTCTGTAGTGGAAGGAAGGTGGGGTAGGGGTCGGCCTAGGAAAGGTTGGAGGGAGGGGGTAAAGGAGGTTTTGTGTGCGAGGGGCTTGGACTTCCAGCAGGCATGCGTGAGCGTGTTTGATAGGAGTGAATGGAGACAAATGGTTTTTAATACTTGACGTGCTGTTGGAGTGTGAGCAAAGTAACATTTATGAAGGGGTTCAGGGAAACCGACAGGCCGGACTTGAGTCCTGGAGATGGGAAGTACAGTGCCTGCACTCTGAAGGAGGGGTGTTAATGTTGCAGTTTAAAAACTGTAGTGTAAAGCACCCTTCTGGCAAGACAGTGATGGAGTGAATGATGGTGAAAGTTTTTCTTTTTCGGGCCACCCTGCCTTGGTGGGAATCGGCCAGTGTGATGATAAATATATATATATATATATATATATATATATATATATATATATATATATATATATATATATATATATATATATATATATATTCATACTAAATAGACAAGCCCAGCTACACATCACCAGCCAGTTTCGCATAGAAATCCGTGGGCGTTTGTGATACGATGATCCACCTACTTTTCCTCGAATTACCATTCCACCAATTTAAATCCGACAATACCTTAATCACCAGCCTCCCTTCACAAGCACTCCATCTTTCAGAGGAACTTCTCGTGTCACCCTCCCTTCTTGTGAACCCCCAACCAAGCACCGCCAAGCACCCCTCTCACCCCAAACACCACCCCTTCTTTAAGAACACTTAAATTCAATCCCTATGCTCTCAACATACACTACTCCTTCCAACTGCTCGATACACTACGTCCAAGATGCTATAGCCACCCTTCTCGTTCTCTAGACAATGAGTGTAATAAATTTAACAAGTGTGGGACAAACGTGACACGAAATCACAATGTGGTTACTGATCACACAGGGTACTCAAGAAGCTTTTTTCAGAAATAAGCAAAGGGTGACAATTATGGAAATATTTGATCAACACACAATGCATCAAATGTTGTTCAGTGCTCACACAATTGAAAATGGCATAAAATCTTTGGCGACTTGAGCTGTGTCTGATTGATGGAAAACTCTTCGACTACAAGGCAGAGACGATGATGAATGCATAAACACGGACAGCTTTAAAATTTTCCCAGCTGGCTAGGAGAATAATGACACCGTAGTGCATTTAAAGGGCGAAAGCATGTAGATGACATTTTCATACGAGTTCTTACTGTAGGCGTATTATTTTGAATATCTCAGTGTTTAAACACCTGGTGGGAGGTTCCCTCACTCGGCCTTCTCATTCACTTCATTGGACTGAAGAAGATTGCCTGCCATTCCTCAGGTGCGATATGCTCCTCACAGATTTAGATAAATGCATATTTTAATCTGAAATGGGGGGCAAGGTATATACAACAATAGTGAATATTCCAGGATTAATTCCATACTTATTAAGTATCTATAGAACAAAGGAATGCACATCTCCTACTGTCCAATTACAGTACATCTTAAAACGTTTGTATATTTGAAGAGGCAAGGCACATAAAGCCATAAACTAAGCGAAGACATACTTCTCGTCCTCTGAGTAGCTCTGTTCTTTGAGTCCTGAGACATGATTCAGGTCAAGAGTATAACTCGCGATCTACTTTTTTGGGACTGCCATCTACGCACTGTCGTAGTCGGGGTTAGGAAGTTGCTGAAATCAGGTTTGGTAATTTGGATTTTTTTTTTTATTTTAACTTCAATGGAGGACATGTCGATTGTACCCAGTTAGGGCGTTCTATATATCTTCCTCTTCCTTTCCCGAGGTTGCGGTGCATGCGGTTGCTTTAGGCATATTACTGTTTGGTGAACTTATCTTATATTGTTCAATCAACTTGTGCTTGTTGCCTTTCTTTTGATCAGAGGTTGCTTTATTTAGGCACCTGTTGGTTTTGTCAGTCATATTCTATGCTTTTTCTGCCGCACACCACAAATACTCGCACACTACACACACACACGCTCACTACTTGCGCGCGCACGCATACACACACACACACACACACACACACACACACATCGATACCTCAAAGGCAATGGGACCGGACAACATCTCTCCATGGGTCCTTAGAGAGGGAGCAGATATGTTGTGCGTACCACTTACCACAATCTTCAACACATCCCTGGAAACTGGGCAACTACCTGAGGTATGGAAGACAGCAAATGTAGTTCCCATTTTCAAAAAAGGAGACAGAAAAGAGGCACTAAACTATAGACCTGTGTCATTGACGTGTATAGTATGCAAAATTATGGAGAAGATTATCAGGAGGAGAGTGGTGGAGCACCTGGAACGGAACAGGAGTATAAATGCCAACCAGCACGGATTCACGGAAGGCAAATCCTGTGTCACAAACCTTCTGGAGTTTTATGATAAAATAACAGAAGTAAGACAAGAGAGAGAGGGGTGGGTTGATTGCATCTTCTTGGACTGCAAGAAGGCCTTTGACACAGTTCCTCACAAGAGATTAGTGCAGAAGCTAGAGCATCAGGCGCATATAACAGGAAGGGCACTGCAATGGATCAGAGAATACCTGACAGGGAGGCAACAACGAGTCATGGTACGTAATGATGTATCACAGTGGGCACCTGTGACGAGCGGGGTCCCACAGGGGTCGGTCCTAGGACCAGTGCTATTTTTGGTATATGTGAACGACATGACGGAAGGGTTAGACTCAGAAGTGTCCCTGTTTGCAGATGATGTGAAGTTAATGAGGAGAATTAAATCTGATGAGGACCAGGCAGGACTTCAAAGAGACCTGGACAGACTGGACACCTGGTCCAGCAAATGGCTTCTCGAATTTAATCCTGCCAAATGCAAAGTCATGAAGATAGGGGAAGGGCACAGAAGACCACAGACAGAGTATAGGCTAGGTGGCCAAAGACTGCAAACCTCACTCAAGGAGAAAGATCTTGGGGTGAGTATAACACCGAGCATGTCTCCGGAAGCACACATCAATCAGATAACTGCTGCAGCATATGGGCGCCTGGCAAACCTGAGAACAGCATTCCGACACCTTAGTAAGGAATCATTCAAGACACTGTACACCGTGTATGTCAGGCCCATACTGGAGTATGCAGCACCTGTTTGGAACCCGCACTTGATAAAGCACGTCAAGAAACTAGAGAAAGTACAAAGGTTTGCAACAAGGTTAGTTCCAGAGCTAAGGGGAATGTCCTATGAAGAAAGATTAAGGGAAATCGGCCTGACGACACTGGAGGACAGGAGGGTCAGGGGAGACATGATAACGACATATAAAATACTGCGTGGAATAGACAAGGTGGACAAGGACAGGATGTTCCAGGGAGGGGACACAGAAACAAGAGGCCACAATTGGAAGTTGAAGACACAAATGAGTCAGAGAGATAGTAGGAAGTATTTCTTCAGTCATAGAGTTGTAAGGCAGTGGAATAGCCTAGAAAATGACGTAGTGGAGGCAGGAACCATACACAGTTTTAAGACGAGGTTTGATAAAGCTCATGGAGCGGGGAGAGAGAGGGTCTAGTAGCAACCGGTGAAGAGGCGGGGCCAGGAGCTAGGACTCGACCCCTGCAACCACAAATAGGTGAGTACAAATAGGTGAGTACACACACACGACAGGGACAGAGTGGATGGGAATCTCAAATAACAGATTTAATAGTCCACACTTTGGTGTAGATAAATCGTATAAATACCGACACTGGAAAAATGAACACAAATGCAATATAACGCGATCCTTTATTGACTACGTTTCGCCCACATGGTGAATCTTATCAAGTAACAAACAGATGTGTCTTCTACATGATGAAGCTCACTGTGTGGGTGAAATGTAGTCTATAAAGGATCGCAACATATTTCATTCGTGTCTATTTTTCCACCCTGTGGTGTGGACCATAAAAATTCCTATCTGCAGAGAACAACCTACTACTAAGTGAATGAAGGATTATCTATCATCAGATACTTGAGGCAAGGATTATACTGATGAAAGCTCTCTCATCCTCCACTCTTTTCGTCGGCGTCTATTAGATTGAAAGTGGGGAAAGGGGATGGGGAAAAATTGCTAATATAAAAATACAATAAACACTTTGAGGGTAAAAGAAGATGTGAATGGAAGTGACGGGATGCTACTGCTTCTACTACTACTTCTAAATGCTGCATTCTAGGTGCACTCTGGCTGACGGTACATCCTGATGGAACTGGTAAAACTTTGTACTCACAGTGTTTGCCACGGAGGTTCACACAAGTGTCTCATGATATTGAATGAGAGGGAGAGAGAGAGAGAGAGAGAGAGAGAGAGAGAGAGGGAGAGAGAGAGAGAGAGAGAGAGAGAGAGAGAGAGAGAGAATGAGAGAGAGAGAGAGAGTATGAAACACATATGTACAGCGTAATGATGTCAACGAGATAAAGTCAGTTGATCAAATGAAAATGCTGGCCCACAGATGGCTCCAACTTCATCCTGTTCCCTACTTGTATGTCTTATAACAATAAAAATGCTTTCAAATGAGCTGATGTAGGTAACAGCTCTTAGCTTGCCAATAAAGTTAGAAATCCTTAACCTGTAAATAGCTTGTCAATAAAGTTAGGGATCCTTAACCTTGTCAAACCCTGTGTAAAAAAAAAAAAAAAAAAAAAAAAAAAAGAGAGAGAGATAGAGATAGTGTGTATATACATGGGAAGAGAAATAACAGAAGACTAAGGAGAGGAATACAGATGAATTAGTCATTAAATATTGAAGCCATATTGAAGAGGTAAGTTAAATCTTATTTAACATGGTTTAAAGGGAATAAAAAAAAATACTGTTTTACATATAAATTGGTCATATCAGCACCTACCGACTGGATGAGTTCACTAGTTGTGGGCGTAATAACAACGAGAAATTGGAGGAAGAAAAAGAATAATGGAAAAAATTCAGGAATTCTTAGTTATCCTCTTCAGGGATACCTAATTAATTAGCTTTCAATAACATTTTAATGTTCGTAAAATTTTAAACACATTATTCATGCAGAATTTTTTTGTAAATCCTTTCCATATTTTTAGGGTTCAAGAGGGAAGAAATAGCTGCATAAATCCGAAGAGTTTGCTGATTTATTGCACATTTTAAGATCAAGACTCAAA
>NW_027199868.1:15000-27158 GCF_038502225.1 Cherax quadricarinatus | reverse complement strand
TGCAATTCCCTCTTGCCTCCTCTATGCACTCTGCTACCCTCTCTACCTACGCACACACATTACCACACCACTCAAAATACCAAACTCATAAATTTAGCTCAGCCCGAGCATACACTTATCTCACTAATAGCGCATAACTCTAACTCGCTTACACTCCTACTTTATTTCCCCACCTATCATACAAACCTGGGACCTTTTACATACACTGCCGACCCCACATACACTGGCGACCTCATATACAAACTAGTGACCTTACATACATACTAGCGACCTTACATATACACTGGCGACCTCACACACTAGTGACCTCACATACACACTAGTGACCTCACATACACATTAGTGACCTCACATACACAATAGTGACTCCACATACACACTAGTGACCTCACACACACACTAGTGACTCCACATACACACTAGTGACCTCACATACACACTAGTGACCTCACGTACACACTTGTGACCTCACATACACACCAGTGACCTCACATACACACTGGTGACTTCACATACACACTAGTGACCTTACATAAACACTATTGACCTCGCATACACACTAGTGACTCCAGGAGGAGAGTGGTCGAACACCTGGAAAGGAACAAGATTATAAATGAAAACCAGCATGGGTTCATGGAAGGCAAATCTTGTATCACAAACCTCCTGGAGTTTTATGACAAGGTAACAGAAGTAAGACACGAGAGAGAGGGTTGGGTAGATTGCGTTTTCCTAGACTGCAGGAAGGCCTTTGACACAGTTCCCCACAAGAGATTAGTGCAGAAGCTGGAGGATCAGGCACACGTAAAAGGAAGGGCACTGCAATGGATAAGGGAATACCTGACAGGGAGGCAGCAACGAGTCATGGTACGTGAAGAGGTATCACAGTGGGCGCCTGTTACGAGCGGGGTCCCACAGGGGTCAGTTCTAGGACCAGTGCTATTTTTGATATATGTGAACGACATGATGGAAGGAATAGACTCTGAAGTGTCCCTGTTCGCAGATGACGTGAAGCTGATGAGAAGAATTAAATCGGACGAGGATGAGGCAGGACTGCAAAGAGACCTGGAGAGGCTGGACATGTGGTCCAGTAACTGGCTTCTCGAATTCAATCCAGCCAAATGCAAAGTCATGAAGATTGGGGAGGGGCAAAGAAGACCGCAGACAGAGTATAGGCTAGGTGGACAAAGACTACAGACCTCACTCAGGGAGAAAGACCTTGGGGTGACCATAACACCGAGCACATCACCGGAGGCACACATCAACCAAATAACCGCTGCAGCATACGGGCGCCTGGCAAACCTGAGAATAGCGTTCCGATACCTTAATAAGGAATCGTTCAAGACACTGTACACTGTGTATGTTAGGCCCATACTGGAGTATGCAGCACCAGTCTGGAACCCACACCTGGTCAAGCACGTCAAGAAGTTAGAGAAAGTACAAAGGTTTGCAACAAGGCTAGTCCCAGAGCTCAAGGGAATGTCGTACGAGGAAAGGTTAAGGGAAATCGGACTGACGACACTGGAGGACAGAAGGGTCAGGGGAGACATGATAACGACATACAAGATACTGCGGGGAATAGACAAGGTGGACAGAGATAGGATGTTCCAGAGAGGGGACACAGGGACAAGGGGTCACAACTGGAAGCTGAAGACTCAGACGAGTCACAGGGACGTTAGGAAGTATTTCTTCAGTCATAGAGTTGTCAGCAAGTGGAATAGCCTAGCAAGTGAAGTAGTGGAGGCAGGAACCATACATAGTTTTAAGAAGAGGTATGACAAAGCTCAGGAAGCAGAGAGAGAGAGGATCCAGTAGCGATCAGTGAAGAGGCGGGGCCAGGAGCTGAGTCTCGACCCCTGCAACCACAATTAGGTGAGTACAATTAGGTGAGTACATACACACTAGTGAACTCACACACTAGTGACCTCACATACACACTTGTGACCTCACATACACACCAGTGACCTCACATACACACTGATGACCTCACATACACACTAGTGACCTCACATACACACTATTGACCTCGCATACACACTAGTGACTCCACATACACACTAGTGACCTCACATACACACTAGTGACCTCACATACACACTTGTGACCTCACATACACACCGGTGACCTCACATACACACTGGTGACCTCGCATACACACTAGTGACCTCACATACACACTATTGACCTCGCATACACACTAGTGACCTCACATACACACTAGTGACCTCACATACACATTAGTGACCTCACACACACACTAGGGATCTCACATACACACTAGTGACCTCACATGCACACTAGTGACCCCCACATACACACTAGTGACTTCAGATACACACTAGTGACCTTACATACACACTAGTGACCCCCAAATACACACTAGTGACCTCACATACACCCTAGTGACCTCACATACACACTAGTGACCTTATATACACACTAGTGACCTCACATACACACTAGTGACCTTACATACACACTAATGACCTCACATACACACTAGTGACCTTACATTGAAGGGAAACGATTTCACGTGAGAGAAGGGAGAGAGCAGAATTGAAAAGAGGACACAATACAGGAATACGAAAGAATACTTTAATGCGGTACGTAGAGTATACCTGAAGAGGGTTTCGGGGTTCAACGCCCCCGCGGCACGGCCTGAGACCATGCCTCGTGGTGGATCAGGGTCTGATCAACCATGCTGTTACTGCTGGCCGCACGCAAACTGACGTATGAATCACAGCCCGGCTGGTCAGGTACTGACTTTAGGTGCCTGTCCAGTGCTTTCTTCAAGACAGCCAGGGGTCTATTGGTAATACCCCTTATGTATGTTGGGAGGCCCCGGACACTTATTGGGTTGTCTCTCAGTGTACTCGTGGTACCCCTGATTTTCATTGTGGGGAAAGGTGCATCTCCTATCGAGTCTCTTGCTTTCATAGGGAGTGATTTTCGTGTGCAAGTTTGGTACTAATCCCTCTAGGATTTTCCAAGTGTATATTAACATGTATCTCTCTCGCCTGCGTTCCAAGGAATACAAATCAAGGGACTTCAACCGTTCCCAACAATTTAGGTGCCTTATCGTACTTATGTGTACCGTGAAAGTTCTATGTACACTCTCCAGGTCAGCAATTTCGCCAGCCTTGAAGGCGGCAGTGAGTGTACAGCAGTATTCCAACCTAGAGAGAATACGAGATTTGAAGAGAATTATCATGGGCTCGGCGTTCCTAGTTTTGAAGGTTCTCATTATCCATCTTATCATTTTCCTAGCAGATGTGGTAGACACATTGTTGTGAAAGGGTTGTGAAAGAGGAACCAGAAGCACTATGTGCACCAATAACAATAATTTACTCTTCAACTGACACAGGGCAAGTGCCAGAGATGTGAATATTTAAGAAAAGGAGAGAAATAGGTTGCATGATATTCGCTAGTGTCATTGACATGCATGGTATGTAAAGTAAGGGAGAGGAGAATCGGAAGAATAATGGTGTACCACATGGAAATGAGCGCTTTAATAAACAACATCCATCACAGTCTTAAAGATGGTAAATCCTGAGTCACAAACTTGCTCTAGTTCTATGACATAGTAGCAGAAGTGAGAGAAAGAGAGAGAGAGAGATGAGTAGGCTGACTATGCTTGGCCTATTCAATCACATTTAACAGAGTGCAGTTCAAAAGACTGGGACAAAGGCTGCAGGAGCAGGTAGGAATAAAGGAAAGTATTACAATGGACCAGGAAACACCTAAGAGGAAGAAAACAAAGAGTGATTGTCCGGGAAGATGAGTCGATGTGCGCAAGTGTGACAGTCCACCATTACTCTTTCTGAGAATTGTGAACGACATGTTGGAAGACCTGGAGTCTACCTGGAGTCACTTCCAGAGGTCACCCCCCCCCCTTCTCCCCCGCAGCCCGGTCTCAGAAGTTTAAGAGGCAGAGCTGAGGCTGTGCCTCTGCAGCTATAAATAAGAAAGTACGTACAGGTGAGCGAGTACATACGATCATACGATCAACCAACCAAAAATTCACACAACTGATCTCTTACACATACATCACTGATCACATTACCGACTTCACATACACATATATACTTATTCATATCTCACAGACATATTTGTACAAACCTCACAAACACATTTATATTCAATTTTATTTAACACATCGGCCTTTTCCCGCCGAGGTAGAGTGACGAAAAAAGAGGAAACACATTCACCGTCATTCATTCAGAAGTATGCTGACGTCGCAGCTCAGATGACCCACCGAATTGCGGAATCCTCACCACTTATTTTTTAGAGTTTTACCTGTACTTTCCACCTCCAGGACTCAATGCTAGCTAACCGTTTCCATGAATTTATTCATCAGCACATCAGGTCACAACAAGCCATTAACTTCCACTTTTATCTACCGCACTCACAAACATGGCTGTTGAATGTTCAATCCCCTTGCACTCAAAACATCTTTCTCATCATCCCTTCTGCATTTCCCGGGCTGATCCCTACCCCTTTTCCTTTTCGCCTCATTTATATAACTTCCTTGTCATCCTATTTTGATCCATCCTCTTTAAGTGCCCAAACTACCTCTCATGCTTTTTGTATACCCGACACCGTCTTCTGATTTCCACGCTACGAATTCTTTGCATAATATTCACACCACACATCGCACTTCACTTCCGTTATTCATTGATATATTGTCCTTTTTACCTCCATGGGTAAAATTCTGTCTCCACAGATGCGACCTTCTTCTCTTCGTCTCTTCTATAGTTCAAATAATCTTTCACAGACCCATCCACCAAAAATTCGACTCCCAAATATTTGAATGCATTTACTACCTCCAGGCTCAATCCCATTAATCCGATAAATAATCGTACGTACCTTCCAAACTTTCTCCACCAGCCTTTGGAACTTCTTTTCATAATCTCCCAAAAGCACAGTGTAATAACCAAAGAGCAATTGTGACAACTCCCACTTTATATCTAATTCATAATTTTTTAATTTCACATCTCTCCCCAACACCGTATCATTCGCTTCTATTACAGCCCCATCTATAAATATGTTAAACAACCATAGTGTCATCACACATCCCTGTCTAACTCATATTTCTTAATGGAAAATTATCTCCCTCCACTCTCTCTCTCTTTCTCTCTGTATCTATCTGTCTATCTCTCTCTCTTTCTCTCTCTCTCTCTCTCTCTCTATCTCTCTCTCTCTCTCTCTCTCTCTCTCTCTCTCTCTCTCTCTCTCTCTCTCTCTCTCTCTCTCTCTCTCTCTCTCTCTCTCTATCTCTCTCTCTCTCTCTCTCTCTCTCTCTCTCTCTCTCTCTCTCTCTCTCTCTCTCTCTCTCTCTCTCTCTCTCTCTCCCTCTCTCTCTCTCTCTTACTGATCTTAATCTGAACATCATTAAACGGATAAAAACTCTTTTCTGATTTTAGTAACCTATTACGTATTCCTATTTGCAACATCTGTCATATTGCTCTCTTGTCTAGTCTATCAAATCTTTTTTCTAAATCCAACCTTTTCTTCTAATACATAATGTAACCTAGCAAACTGCTACCATGAAGCCGTATGCCATATTTAATGTACTTATTTATCCTCCTTTTCTTAAAAAAAGTATTGCCTATTACCAAACCTCTTTCTATACCTAACTAAAATAAAAGTCCCCATAATCATTTACCCTTTACACTCCAGACTTTCCTACTGCAAACCATACCACGGGTGGGGATAGAACCCGCGATCATAGTCTCAAAACTCTAGACCGTCGCGTTAGCCACTGGATCAGCTAGCGACGGTCTGGAATTTTGAGACTCTCTGATCGTGGGTTCTATTCCCGCCCGTGGTATGGTTTGTTTGCAATCGTGTCATTACGATTTCGTGAGTCATTTTTCCTACTGCATCCTCTACAAGAGTTTCTCCCATTTTAGCATTTAGGTTCCCCACAACGTTTGATCTCACCTGACTGGAAGCTCCCTAAACACTACGTTCCTCTCTTACCCTTGAATTAAAAATTTATTCTCTTCTATTCCTTCTGTAGTTTTTTATTTAAAACTACTTTTACCTTTCCATTGCTACTAGTTCTCTCTTATACACCCGATTTAAATCCCTATGTTCCTCCGCAATAAAATTCTTTCATATTGTTCAGCCTCTTTTTAATTAGTGCTGGGACATACAGTTTTTTTTATTCAGAGCATTGATAACCAGTCCTTTCTTCTTCTCATCTCTTCTATTCCCACGCACATTCAAATAGCTCAGTTTCACTATTTTCATTTTTTCCTCTTTAGTTCTTCCTACAGGAAAAAGGGGTTTCTAGTCCTTTGCTCTCGCTATTTTATTCCCCTTTTCCCACAAGCATTGCTTGCGGACGAAGAATGCTGCTCTCATCCCCGAAGGAAACGAAAGGAAACAATACAAGAATAAGAAGTACTAGGAAATTTGAAGGACACTCAAGTGTATATGTAACATGTACTGGGTGTTAGCAGTAGCAGTGTGATGTACCTGTTATCTTACGTGTTCATTAAACTGAAAGTAATGATACCACAAGACTGTAGTACCTCTCTTGGTGGTTGCTGTCTACCAACCTACTATTCACCTCTGCCTCAATAATAGAGATATAATCTGAGAATTTATATACCAAAATGTCTTAGTAATAGAGATTAGTCTAAGAATTCCAACACCATACAAATATATTAATCTATTATTAATAAAACTCTGAGGACACACCAAGGTTACAATTTATCATTTTCAAAATTCTGTTTACGACTTTTAAATGAGAACGTAAGATCACTCGCAATAATGGTAAAACTATTTTAGCATTACTATCCCAAATCATATACACTAATAGGTGTAGTAAATGGTGCGAGAAAATTAACCCCGGACCACGTGACTCTCGAGAAAGAATAATGTTAGTTCTTTATTAATTAAAAAAAGAAGCTTCAGTTACAGAAAAAAAGAATAAAAAAGTCTGTATTAAGCAATTCATCATTACCTAGAGTAAAGTACTAAAATTATTAAAAAAAATAGCATTCCTAGTGGAATTTTCTTATTTTTCGTGAATATCTCAGTAAAAATGTATATACCAAACAGGTCCATGAGGCTTAACGTAAGTTATTTCATCTCTTTTATCTACTGATGATTTAAACTGCATTTCAAAACGTTATTTCTACCAGAATTATCAACTTCCAAACTAATGTATGCTGTGATTTAATGAGGAAATTAGACAGCAATCTACAGTGATTTTTTTTTTTTTTTTTATTCGCCGGTACTCTCCCGGTCCGGGTCTTTTCCAAGTAGTGGTGACCCGGCCTTGGCTCCCTCTCTGGGGAGTGTCTCGAGACGTAAGTCTCCCATGGGAGGAGGTACAAATACCCCCTCATCTTTGGGACCAACTGTCCCTAGGCCTAGCCACATTCCCCGCCCTCACGGGGCTCGTAGGGAGAAGCTAGGCCTCTGGTCTGCCATCTGCCCCGCCCCAAAGGGGCTCGTGGGGTTGGCAGTCTTATGAGCTGCAGATGGCAGCAAGCTCAGGCCTTCTCTCTCTACAGTGATGTTTACTTGCTATCAGGGCTCCTCTTGATGAATTCTCACTCAAATCTCTGGTGAATTTTGACAATGTACATTGCGTTAACTTGTAGCTACCATTCCAATCCATAGTAACTTTGTTTCAGAGGACGGGTTCATTTTTAATGACAAATTTTATATCGCTAGTTTGTCCATCACACAATGTTTTGACGAAGTAAATAATCAAAATAACAGCAAAAGTAAAGACTATGGCATGGTTGAGATATTATTATGCCACATTGTGTATCTGTCTTATAAAAATGTTTGATCGTGATCTGTCCTTCTAGTTTAATATGCAAGTTCACTTTATTAAAGTTACTGTAGAGATTTGAAACCATTTAAGTCAAGATTATTTGGTTTTGTTTTCGCCAGCCTTTTCAAAATTTTCTTGCCTCTTCTATAGTAAACAATTTGCAGAATCTTGGTTATTTTAATCAGTTTTATTTTACTAAATGATACAAAAACATTGGAGGCATGCAAATTATTCATTCATTCATTGAATTAAAGATAAAAGAAGTGAAATCCTTGAAAAATCTTAAGAAAATTACTGACCTAAGTCAAGGTCTTTACAGAAATTAAAAGATATCATTTTTAAACTGACGTATGAAAAACCATTTACTCCAGCTATCTTGAAATAATGAAGTACTTTTAAAATTAATATTATCTTGCTCACACTTCAGGAGTACAAGTCCTTACTCCCTTTCCCCGCAAACTTACAAAAAACACCTGTCTCCAGTTTAAGAATCTCACACAAGCTTGCTTCCAGAGGAAATTTCTCTTGAGCTGGTACATAACTTTCCTCTGATGTAGCCTATCAACGTATTTTCATTTTACTTTATTAAATTTCTTACTAGAATTCGCTAGTCAGTACAGCAACGTTCCCCCTAACTACACACACTTGTTCTTTTCTTTCTTTTTGGTTAGGCTACATTTGGGTGTTTATGTGGGATTGCATAAACCTATAAAAACGAGCAAAAAAATTAGCTGTAATAGGTGTAGCAACAATGAGGCTGTAAAGAGGAACGGATCAAATCTATGCACCCATTCTAGCACATGATGCGAGAATGGGTTGTGCCTACAGGTTCTTCATGTAACTTCAGATTAACCGATTCTATTTATTAACCTATTTTGCTCCATGTTTCTAAATAGCTAAACCATTTCAGGAAAACTTCCAATCGCTGCATCACACGTTTCAAACCACCACACTAGATACTTATTTATTCATTCCTTTCTCTTGGAATAATATTCACACGACACTTTCAACTCAATCACAAGAAAAAATTCTGCCTCCTGCACCACTATTCGCCAATATCTTACAGTTTTTCAATCCAGTTGAATACTTACTGTGGATAAATAATTTTTTTTTTTTTGCAGCACTTTGGAATGTTTATTGCCGGAACGTTTCGCAAGCACAACAGACATCTTCAGTCAGTCTAATATAGGTGAACACATTACGGAAAGTTATAGAGTAGTATTGGCGTAATCAGTCCCTTCCTCGAGGTGATCAGGTCCTTCAATCCTAAAGTATACGCAAGCAGCCAGACCTTGTATACTGGAGTGGAAATGAGATGAAACAGCTGGAATGTGGCATGGCCTACTTCCAGTCACCCATGAGTGGAAGTAGGTCGTGCCAAACAGTTGTTTAGAGAAGAAGCTACAGAAGACTTTTCTTGTACTAAGATACAATGGTGGTGCTGTGTCAGACAATATCTTCTTATTGATATCATTCAGTACCAACTGAAAGAGCCTGTTATAGAAGCGAAACGTTTCGACAATGAAAAAAAATACTCGAGGTGTTGCGAAAGGGTATTATTCATCAAGTTGTCGATAATGAATACTGTCAGCAATATAATACACGTCTGACAAAGCAACAACCTGGTATCATGGTATCAGCAAGTTCTTTGCTAAACAACTGTTTATTATGGCCTACTTCCACTCCTGGCCGCTTGCCTATGCTCAGGATTGAGGGAGCTGACTTCCTCTAACCGAGACTAAAGGACTGATCACGTTAATACTAATTACAGTGCTTCCAGTATTGCATTTACTTGTATGCGACAAAAGAAGCCTATCATACAGGCTAATCGTTTCGACAGAAAAGATACCCAAGAGTTGGGAAAGTCACTTATCAAATTATCGGTTTTGAATATCATTAATAAAATGATAAATATTTTTGTATTCTGACTTTGTCGCCAATCCTGATTCTTTTCTTCATCTTTTGTGATTCAACTTCTTACTCCTATACTCATTACCGACAAACCTAATCCGAATACAGTTAAATTAATGATTGCATTACATTTCCAAAATTTCCCCCGGCTCAGCAAAGTTTGTGCGAAACTGTGACGGGTCTTATTCCTTGGGATCGCAAGACGTCTTGCTGGAACAAGAAGCTATCTTCTCTGGAATTCTTCGTTTTTCTAATGTGTTTTTTTGTTGTTGCCAAACCCTTAGAAAATTGAAGCACAGTTTTTCCAAAAGACGGGAGAATTTCTGACCTTGTGTGGTTCGAAGCTGTAATGATACAAGAAGCACCTGAAAAAAATAATGTTCATATGTCAGGAAATAGTTTCCTTTTACACGAGTAAAGTTTTCCTGGCGTTCCGTAGAGTTCCACACAGATATTTTGTGGAAAATAATCAAATCATAGAATCACTGGTAAAAACTGTATTGAGTTAAAGAAAACCTAATGTGAAAGCTGTTTTACATTTCAAATCAGATGCAAACTGACTTTGGTGGAGTTTAGAGTTTAACGCCACGATGATCCATTTTTGGAGGTACCCTTCTCGTCGAGTAATTTAATTACTCTCACTAAAATTATATCGATACATATTCCTATGTTAATTACTGATACAAATAGGGGAAAAAAAACAATCGTGTCATTACGATTTCGTGTGTCAGTTACGGAAATATAAAACTCAGAAATATCTCTCATTTCTCGGAAAATCTCAATACGCTCTCAAGCAAATATAATTTTTTAAATAGTTTTTAATGTTTTTAAAAGTAAGTGTCTTCAAGTTGAAGTCGTGAATCTCTGTCAGAAGTATTCCGGAGAAAATACTGCCGTGCTCTCTGCTGCGGAAAAGGTAAACGACTGAGGCAGCAAAGTGCTTCTGCCCTTGAAAAGAGTTTAATTGTTGAAAGCGGAATTAATCAGCCAAGCACTAGAAATCAAGAACAACATCGAATACAAGGAAAGCATAATTACTCATTTTACTCTACAAATGTATTAATGTTTGGTAGTCAGTCGTTGAGTCGTGGAGATGAAATATATGAAACTTCTATTACTGAAAATGTTCAAGGTAAAATTATTATAAACAAGTACAAACTAAGCCTCATAAACAACAGGTCAGACAACGATACAGATAAAATAAAACATGTAAGATCTCAAAATGTTGAAACACTAAGTAGGATATAGTCTCCTCACTCATCTTGTGTATTACACTTGCGAGATTTCCCCAGGTTCAAAGTTTCCATAACATAAGATGGACCTGACAGATAAAAGGGAGGGCATCTTCTCCCATAGAGTAATAAACATTTGAAGCATTACATGCTTTTAAAACCAGCACAAAGATGAACTTTAAAACACAGAATGAACAGAAGAAATGCCAAGAGCCTTTACACTCCACAGGCTTCCAGTTCCCCCACAAGACGAGTAGGTATGGTTTTCGTAAATGACATTAACTGTTCTACACATTCATAAACTGCTTGGTTTATAACACTAAATATAGCACCCAACACTGAGTTGTGAAATTTGAAAACACTGGACGAACCACGACTAGACTTTATCTCTCCCACACACAAGGAGAAGCTACGTATCCAAACAGCCACGCAAAACAACCATATAATGGAAGGTTTGCAGTTTTTACCACATTTTTTCCCCTCTGTCACGCCTTACCGCAGTAAGCTAAAAGCAATTCGTAAATTTAACCTCACTACACTATAATTTTTTCCTATAATTCACCTCTTTGGGTACAATTATGGCTGCCCAAACGGTCTCGAATTTCGCGTCCTGCAATTACGGATATATACACAAAAATAGGCCATCGCACAGATGTGCGTAAATTCGTAATTAACGACGACAGATTATTTTCCCTCCCTCTCACAAATGTGAATGAATTGGTGGAATATGACGATTCCTCAATATGAGCTCATGTCGCGAACATTAATCAGCGAGAATAACTTTAATTCCACGCTATCTACAAAAAGTTTGTTTTATTTATTTAATAAATATCTAAGGTTCGTTACTACATAATTATTGCTTGTGACCAGGGGTGCCATAGTGGCACCGGAGGGCATCGACAATTTTCATGGCATCGGTGATAAAACTGACGATACCAGCCGATAATTTTAAAATATTAATAATTCACGTGTGCATGTTACTATTATTCACATAGGCATACTCTCTCTCTCGCTCTCTCTTTTTTTTCTCTCTCTCTCTATCTATCTCTGGATCTGGAAGAGAAAAAAAGAGATTGAAAATATTATCAAACAAATAGGAGAGGGAGACATGACTGAGCTGATAAATTTTCAGAGCATAGGGAAACACTCGAGGGAAAAAATCCACCGGTCAAATTGATTTTCAAGACAGAAACTGTGCAGAACAGGGTCCTGCAGCAAAA
>NW_027199868.1:0-10000 GCF_038502225.1 Cherax quadricarinatus | reverse complement strand
ATATATATATATATATATATATATATATATATATATATATTACACAAAAACACACACAGATTAAGTCCGAAAATGTTGAGAATATTTGATTTTAGATATTAGAGTAATGTATATACACATACTTTTAGATTTTAATTTAAGTTGTTAGAATAATGAATCCTTTTTTATATAGAGTGTTTTTTATCTTAGTTAATAAAAATTAAGCTGTATACCGGAAATGTGTCAGTTATTTCATTTAAATAATGGGGAGAGGTTACTGAAGCTCCATAATGTAATCTCAGTTTCACTTTCAAGTTATAACACTGTTTCAATGTTTTAAATAAACCGTATTATAAGTGTTATATAATTTATTTTCATGTTTAATATAACTAGAATTAAATGAGACTATGTTTTCGTAATAGACTTCCGATTATGTTTTAATCAGATCACTAAATATATAAGATAGATTAAGAAAATTGTTTTTTTCTTTTCGGTTTGTATTCTGACGGGGTTGCCCATGACTGATAAGAATAATGACATTAACATCTCAGAGGAATTAAGTTATGCAATATTTATTTTTCCTGGGTTAAGACAATGAGAGCAATAAACATTCCATTACATACCGAATAAAGTTATCATAATATTAAAAGTAAAATATGTAGAGAAAAGTACCATTAGCGGCAAGCATTTTGATACCGTCTCAGCCTCACTTGTGACAAGGAAAAATTTACTCACTACCTCAATAAATTTCGTGATGAATTTATTTCCCACCGAGAGAAAATAAAGAACATAACTAACCGCATTTATAAATGGGATATTCAAAATGAGTGTTGTTATTATTTGCACATTTGTTGTGATAGACTGATTGTAATAACAATACCAGTGGAAAAGAAGAAAATAGATTTAGATAGTGACTGGGTTGACAGAAATTAATATATTACAGCAGAGAATGAAGAGGAAATGAAAATTTGAATGAGGAGGAGAATGGGTCTGGAATGACTGGAAAGAGAATGTACGACTGCAAAGATAGACGGTATATTTAGTAATGGAAGCTAATGCAGTATAGCATTTACATTGAAGTACATAGCTCAGAAGTGCTTTTAATAGGGTAAAGAGGTATTGGTTGCATTTTCATGTCATACGGGTACTAGGCTGAGTATCAGGACATGTTACTGAACGAGTGAGGGGAACAGTTTTCAGAAATAATGGAATTCTTGTGTTGTATATTTAATTCAATATTTAGTTACAGGTACCTATTTCTCGGCTTATATATACCAAGGGATTACTTAAACATTGCTCTCGGAATTTAAGTAAGCTATTCTTTACAGTGTATGTAAAGGGGATTTACAACATTGATCATCTAAGTACAGTCAGTAGGCTCGAAATCGGTCAAGTTAACTAAAGATAAGAATGCGTGATGTTGTCCTGATTGTTAAAAGTATTTAATGATGGTAGTGTAATGGGTTGCTGGTAAAGTTAGGGCAATGTGAAAGTTGTTCTGCCTCTTGAGGCGGGAGAATGAGTCTGAGATGCAGTTTGCTATACATATATATATATATATATATATATATATATATATATATATATATATATATATATATATATATATATATATATATATATATATATTGGTAGACAGCAACCACCCAGGGAGGTACTACCGTCCTGCCAAGTGAGTGTAAAACGAGAGCCTGTAATTGTTTTACATGATGGTAGGATTGCTGGTGTCTTTTGTCTCATAAATATGCAAGGTTACAGGTATGTCTTGCTACTTCTACTTACACTTAGGTCACACTACACATACATGTACATGTTTATTTATACACACTTATCTGAATTTTCCTTGATTTTATCTTAATAGTTCTTGCTCTTATTACTTTTCCATTTATTTCCATGGGGAAGTGGAATAAGAATCTTTCCTCCGTAAGCCATGCGTGTTGTAAAAGTCAACTAAAATGCCGGGAACAATGGGCTAGTAACCCCTTTTCCTGTAAAGATTACTAAAAATAATAATAAGAAGAAAATTGTCAAAGTGGGAAGTCTGAATGTGCATGGATGTTGTGCAAATGATGAGAAAGAGATGATTGTGGATGTTATGAATGAGAAGAAGCTGGATGTCCTGGCTTTAAGTGAAACAAAGCTGAAAGGGGTGGGAGAGTTTCAGTGGAAAGGAATAAATGGGATTAGGTCAGGGGTTTCAAATAGAGTTAGAGCTAAAGATGGAGTAGCAATAATGTTGAAGGATAAGATATGGCAGGAAAAGAGGGACTATAAATGTATTAATTCAAGGATTATATGGAGTAAAATAAAGGTTGGATGTGAAAAGTGGATTATAATGAGCGTATATGCACCTGTAGAAGAGAAAAGTGTAGAGGGGAGAGAGAGAGATTTTGGGAAATGTTGAGTGAATGCGTGGAGAGTTTTGTACCAAGTGTGAGAGTACTTGTGGTTGGGGATTTCAATGCTAAAGTGGGTAAAAATGTTGTGGAGGGAGTAGTAGGTAAACTTGGGGTGCCAGGGGTAAATGTGAATGGGGAGCCTTTAATTGAGCTATGTGTAGAAAGCCTAGGGAACGTATGGATTTGTCAGTTAAAAACAGAGTAGGGGAGTTAGTAGATGGGGAGAGGGAGGTATTAGGTAGATGGCGAGAATATTTTAAGGAACTTTTAAATGTCGATGAAGAAAGGGAGGCGGTAATTTCATGCACTGGCCAGGGAGGTATACCATCTTTTAGGAGTGAAGAAGAGTAGAATATAAGTATGGGGGAGGTACGTGAGGTATTATGTAGAATGAAAGAGGGTAAAGCAGCTGGAACTGATGGGATCATGACAGAAATGTTGAAAGCAGGGGAGGATATAGTGTTGGAGTGGTTGGTACTTTTGTTTAATAAATGTATGAAAGAGGGGAAGGTACCTAGGGATTGGCGGAGAGCATGTATAGTCCCTTTATATAAAGGGAAGGGGGACAAAAGAGATTGTAAAAATTATAGAGGAATAAGCTTACTGAGTATACCAGGAAAAGTGTACGGTAGAGTTATTATTGAAAAAATCAGAGGTAAGACAGAGAGTAGGATTGCGGATGAGCAAGGAGGTTTTAGAGTGGGTAGGGGATGTATAGATCAAGGATATATGTGAACAGTATTTAGGTAAAGGTAGGGAAGTTTTCATTGCATTAATGGATTTAGAAAAGGCATATGATAGAGTGGATAGAGGAGCAATGTGGCAGATGTTGCAAGTATATGGAATAGGTGGTAAGCTACTAAATGCTGTAAAGAGTGAGGATAGTGAGGCTCAGGTTAGGGTGTGTAGAAGAGAGGGAGACTACTTCTCGGTAAAAGTAGATCTTAGACAGGGATGTGTAATGTAACCATGGTTGTTTAATATATTTATAGATGGGGTTGTAAAAGAAGTAAATGCTTGGGTTTTCGGGAGAGGGGTAGGATTAAATTATGGGGAATCAAATACAAAATGGGAAGTGACACAGTTACTTTTTGCTGATGATACTGTGCTTATGGGAGATTCTAAAGAAAAATTGCAAAGGTTAGTGGAGGAGCTTGGGAGAGCGTGTAAAGGTAGAAAGTTGAAAGTGAACATAGAAAAGAGTAAGGTGATAAGGGTATCAAATGATTTAGATAAAGAAAAATTGGATATCTAATTGGAGAGGAGTATGGAAGACATGAATGTTTTCAGATATTTGGGAGTTGACGTGTCAGCGGATGGATTTATGAAGGATGAGGTTAATCATAGAATTGATGAGGGAAAAAAGGTGAGTGGTGCATTGAGGTTTATATGGAGACAACAAACATGATCTATGGAGGCAAAGAAGGGAATGTATGAAAGTATAGTAGTACCAACACTCTTATATGGGTGTGAAGCTTGGGTTGTAAATGTTGCAGCGAGTAGACGGTTTGAGGCAGTGAAGATGTCCTGTCTAAGGGCAATGCGTGGTGTAAATATTATGCAGAAAATTCAGAGTGTGGAAATTAGGAGAATGTGTGGAGTTAATAAAAGTATTAGTCAGTGGGCTGTAGAGGGGTTGCTGAGGTGGTTTGGTCATTTAGAGAGAATGGATCAAAGTGGAATGACATGGAGAGCGTATAAATCTGTAGGAGAAGAAAGGCGGGGTAGGGGTCATCTTCGAAAAGGTTGGAGGGAGGGGGTAAAGAAAGTTTTGTGGGCGAGGGGCTTGGACTTCCAGCAAGCGTGCGTGAGCATGTTAGATAGGAATGAATGGAGACAAATGGTGTTTGGGACCTGATGAGCTGTTGGAGAGTGAGCAGGGTTATATTTAGTGAAGGGATTCAGGTAAACCGGTTATTTTAATATAGCCGGACTTGAGTCCTGGAAATGGGAAGTACAATGCCTGCACTTTAAAGGCGGGGTTTGGGATATTGGCAGTTTGGAGAGATATGTTGTGTATCTTTATACGTATATACTTCTAAACTGTTGTATTCTGAGCACCTCTGCAAAAACAGTGATAATGTGTGAGTGAGGTGAAAGTGTTGAATGATGAAAGTATTTTCTTTTTTGAGATTTTCTCTCATTTTTGAGTCACCCTGCCTCGGTGGGAGACGGCCGACTTGCTAAAAAATATATATACATATACATATATATATATATACATATATATATATATATCTATATATATATATATATATATATATATATATATATATATCTATATATATATATATGTCGTGCCGAATACGTAAAACTGGTCAATTAGCAAGAACTCATTTAAAATTAAGTCCTTTCTGAAATTTTATCTTATACGTTTAAAGATATATTTTTTTTCATTAATGTTGATGTAAAAATTTATAGTTTTGCACCAAAAGAATCTTAGAAAACTTACCTAACCTTATTATAAAAATAACAATTTATTTTAGCCTAACCCAACTAAATATATTTTAGATTTGTTTACAATAATTTAATACTAAACCAACACAGTGAAATGTATTTTTTTCGTTAGGTTCAGAATGATTTTGGCGAAATTATTACATACACAAATTTTTGCTTGTCCTATATGGCAAGTTGATCGTTGCTATTTAAGCCAAGATCGCAAGTTCTGCCTATTCGGCACGACATATATATATATATATATATATATATATATATATATATATATATATATATATATATATATATATATATATATATATATATATATATATATATATATATATATTCAATATTATTCTCATTAATATTGTTAAAATCATCGATGAGATAAAAGACAGTTGCAGAGAGAGAGCTTTATTTGGGTCACCGTATCGCTCTTTGTAGTGCTCTAACAAATAAATCACTTGATAAAGCTCTACACAGGGAGAAACGGTGTGTCAATAAAAGCTTGTTCTGGCTGTTCTTCATTATTGTTGGCTATACCTTCTTATTTATATTCAGTATCTACGTTACCACATACAAATATGAAACAAATCACGGAATTTTAGAAACTTACGTTAGAAATTGTAAGTAATAAAAAGGAAAAAAAACATTCAGTGTTTGGCAATTTTATATTTTTTTTTACAACGTTAATATTCAAAACATAAACATGTGTAAAAAAAATAGCACAAGGTTTCAAACGATTGGCCAATCTGGCTTCAATCCCCAGGAAACCTCTGAACCCTCTATCCCTACCACACCCCAAATGTCCTCTCCCTTACTCGCTGTCACACCACCCAACCCTCTTCCCTCTCTTCAACCCCTCTGCAACCCTCACGTGTTAGCTCTTACCCCACCCACTTCCCAAGCAGCATACCCACGCTCATCAATCTTCAACACCAATAAGACAAATGTCTGAAGTTCTCCACGGGATAAGAGAAATAAATGAATGACTAAAATTTATTGCCTTGTTTTCAACATGTAGAGCTGAGTGCTTCTGTTGTGCTAAAAACTCTAATGTATAACGCAAAAACCATAGTTATATATGCAAACAATTTAATGGAGGGCTGATGAAGTGCCTGAATTTCAACACACGTTACCGTACATACACATATATATATATATATATATATATATATATATATATATATATATATATATATATATATATATATATATATTCAAATGGCTTCAGGAAGAAATCCAAATAGTCTTCCTTGAAGCCTTTTTATCCACTTCTCCGAGGCTATGGGTCCCACAATTTACACCAGAGGTGGACCCCATCCTATTAAAAAAAAAAAAAAAAAAAAAAAAAAATATATATATATATATATATATATATATATATATATATATATATATATATATATATATATATATATATATATATATATATATATATATATATATATATATATATATATATATTTGTTGCTATTAACCAGTTTTACTTATTCTGCACGACATATATTTATACAAATAATCGCAGATAGGCGATCTTAACAATGCAAGACAAACCACTGGGGGTGGAAGTCTTTAGCTCAAGTACTTTTACACTTCTCAGTGCATCATTAGGAACTGTGCAATGTTGCAAAGATAGCATCAGGAGAAATGGGGGGAAATTTTCTCAGAGTATGATACAGAGAGTAACACCCGGCAGCACCTTTCTCAGAATGTAAGAGGCACGGCCGAATGCCATCCACCCACAACCCCCACCAGGCCCCGCCCCATATTGAGTCTGGTGGGCTAGGCCCCACAGATTGCAGAGAGCAAGAGGCAGGATAACTAGATTTTAATAGCCAGCCCTAAGCTTCTAACTGCTGATAACAGGTCATTTGACATAGGAGATTACGTTACAATAGAAGATGATGTCAATACAAAATGCAGCTATTGTGTGTAACCTAGTTAATAAAATAGAAGGAATGAATGCCCTTATTTGTCAGCTGACAATACTCCATGTCCTTCTAGAATATTCAGGAAATACTCGGGAGGGTCTCATCATAAGTGTCGATTAATATACATGTATTATTTATGGATCTCCTATTCCGATTATTCTTTACTGTAATTAGACATTTACTGATTTTTTTTTCTTTTAACACTGCTAACAGCCTAAGTCTATTAACCATTAAACTAGTTGCAATCACCATGTTGCAATCAACTGTGTACCTTTGTACCACTGTATCTGGGCTATCCTAAGATATCCACACATGAACACCTATACCTAAATGAATCCCCGTGACTACCTCCCTACCACTGATGTTATATCTATCATTTTGATTGCAACTACTTGGCATTGTGTCTGTAACCTTCCGATACATTTAACTGGTATATAGGCGGGTTATTTATTATGTCGACGTTCACGACAGACATAATATGATGTAATATATTATATTGACGTTCCCGACAGACGTAACATGATGCTCAGTGCGCAGACTCAGGTCTAATGTCAACGGAACATCACGAGAATCACCTGGCATAAAGAAGAATCCTGCGTATTTATATAACAAAGTTGTTTAAAGGCTGAGCACAATAGACACAACTAAATAGCTATCGATTTTGTACAGCCCATCTATAATTTGAGTTATATACAGTATTCCTATTATGTTTCAAGAAATAGGATTCAGTGGTTTCTTTCCATGACAGAACTGTTGGGTACAATGATCTGGGCAGCAGCCCCCAGTTGTGTGATTACAAGAATTGACATGGTGGAAGATAACATTCAACTTATGGCCGGTCCTGACTGAATACTGGTGTTGGGATAATCTGGTTTCCAGAAGTTTTCCTGTCACACCAATATATGAGAGCGGGGTCACCGGGTGCATGGGAGCGTGTAAACACCGCCCACATTATTAGGCAGTGTGTTTTTAATCAGTCTGTATCACTGTCCCAGTGTTTTAGAAAGTCAAGTTTATACGAATATTTCTAGTGCCTTATGCAGGCAAACCTAAAATTCATTGTATGGTAAGACCAGCAGGCGCTTCCGTAGGTTCAGTCCTATAGAAAATATTCCTTGCTGACAGAAGAGCTTTCTCAGCAAAAAACCCTGGGGTATTTCAGTTTTGTGGCTATGTTAAATATCTTGTCGATTTCATCTTCTAAATACTCAGGACTGCAGATACACAAACCTCTCAGGAACATTGTAATGAAAATACTCCTTTTAACCATAGATTCATGATTGGAATAATAACGTAAATCTGTCGACTCGATAGATTAAAATATCTAGGAAGGGTAGAGTGTTATCTATTTCATGCTCTATTGTGAACATAATTGAAGGTACCAGATCACTGAGTCTAGGTAGGAATTCATCAGTATTGTGATCTCTAGGCCAAAGGCAAAAAACGTCATCTACGTATCTGAACCACGTAGCATTATTTGGGAAAATATCTTTATGAAGTCTAGTCTCATAGAATTCCATATACAAGTAGCTGAATAAGGGGGTGAGGGGATTTCCCATGGTAATGCCTCGCTTTTGAGCGTAATACTTGCCTTCTACCACAAACCTGTAATCAATAACACAAGGTTTCATCAGTTCAATAATTATATTCGTGGGGTAGGACACGAAGTTTTCTAGTTCCTCTTTAAGGTACATAAGCAAGTCTAGGACAGGAACTCTGGTAAACAGAGCTGTGACATCAAAACTCACAATGGTAATGTCGTGTGAAACATTTAATTTCAAGAGATTTCAGTAAGGTCAACATTATTTCTAATGTGCATTTGAGATCCTCCCAACCATGGGAGTCAGAAGTTTAACCAACTATTTAGAAAGGTTATATGCTGCCGAACCAACTGAACTTATAATAGTTTATGAGTCTTGATCAGTCCATAAAGATACGGTACAGCTGCCGACCTAGTTCATAATTTCCCTTCAATAACGTTTTAAGACATTGAAATGGTTGTTGACCTGGTCAGTGGGGTTCCTAACAAGCGGTTCGTACATTTCATTAAATGGTTGATTTTACCTAAGTATTCAGTTTTATCTAAAATAACAAGGTCTGATCGTTACTGAACTCCTTGTACGCTTTAGTGAATCTTAATGGGTAGTTTGGAACCACCGGACCAAGAAAAGTCCCATATACCATCCCTTGAAATATGATAGTAAACATGATAGAAATGCCAATCTGGCGAAGTTTACTTTTCGTTAAGTTTACATCTGGCAGTGGTGATTTATCCTCCCAAAGATACTTGGAACCCAGCAGGAGCCCGGCAGTAAAGGCATCCATGAGTGCTTATTTTGTTGGATGCACCATAGACATGTGGCTCTTCCTGCATGATAGAATGAGTATAGATGGACTGACTAGTGTCACTCTCCTTCAGTTAAGTCAATAAAGTTCAGTTGAAGTTCTTTTCGTATTACTGTTGACCAACAAGTCAAGTTTGTAATCTACTACTTCTCTGGAGGCATATAACTTAGCCAATTCATCAGTTCTGTGTTGCATCTGAAGAAAAATGTGAGATGGAATCCACAAGTGTACTCCGATTCCACTGCCCCCAAACCTACCATACCCGTGTATGGCTTCTGACACAAGAATGCCAAAATTTATACTTAATGAGTTGACAGCATCAGCCTTAGATACAGGGACACATCTGAGTACAAGGAGTATGGCAAACAGCTCTGTTTGAAAGGTAGAGACCCATTTATTCAATTTCTTTATGAGAGTCATCACTCTGTATGACAACAGCAGCACTACCACCCTTACCCATGGAAGCCATTGTTAAAGAATTCCCCAAAATACCAGTGAGCGTATCTCGACCATGACAGAATACAACAAGGGAACAACTGAGAGAAAGAGTGAGAATGCGCCAGAGGCAGAAAAAGTCAGGCACCAGCACACAGGGGAGAACAACCTCAAAGGGAGCAGCAAATATAACCGCATACAGATCCTCCCACAGCATCCCCTCGATCCCTACCACCCCACACCAACTAAACACAATAACAAGAGCCGAGCCACACTCTGCACCCACAGTCCCATACCCCCAGCACCATAATATCCAGACCTGCCTACCATACCAACAGCCAGCACCAACCCCTCCACACCCCCAAATCTCCCAGAATACAGTTCTAGAAAGGAAGCTGAAGATATGGTACACCAATGCAGATGAAATTACAAATAAGAGTGAGTAGTGGCAGCAAAGAATCACTGAGG
>NW_027199867.1:12500-27169 GCF_038502225.1 Cherax quadricarinatus | reverse complement strand
GGTAAGCAGACTGAAGCGAATTACAAGGGCATTGACCAGAGTAGATACAGCATATGAAGCTGGGAGGCCGAACAGGAAGGAAGGAGATATAACTTATGCTACGGTCATATCAGCCTGCCAAGCAGGGCTAAGGAATGAAAGGGAAGAGCAGCTGGGTGCAGATGGAGATGGTGATAGGTTAATGGTGATAGGTTAATGAGGAGGCACGACCATGCTGCCAAGAGCTACTGGAAAAACAAGGTAGAAAATGGTCATGTACAGGCTGGAATCAGAGTCACAGAGGGAAAGGCAATGGTAGGAGGAAAGGGCAAAGTCAGTGTTTATTCATGGGCTTCAGGAAAGCGAGGGAAGGACACACACTGAAAGACGGCAGGCATAAAGAAAGGAGATTGAGAACATCATCACAGAAATAGGTGAAGAGGATATGGACGAGATTGTAAATTTTCAGAGAATAGGGGGGTACGTGAATCATCACAATCATCACGACCGATCAAGCTGATTTTCAGGACAGAAACAGTGCAGAACAGGATCCTCCAAGAGAAACCATTTTGAAGTACTCAGCAGAATACAAGAGGGTGTTCCTAGACAGAGGCAGAACACAAACAGAACGACAGCAGCTGAGGGAGAGGGCAAAAAAGCAAAAGGAGCTAGGAAATGAGAAAAGGACAGAATCAGCAGATGTCAACCAGAGCAGGGCAGAGCAACAAGAGTAGGCACACACAGAACCATCCCCAGAATCTTCAATCTATCACATCATCCCAACATAAACTTCAATCCATACTCGCAGCTCCCAACCAACACTCAGCTATAGAATCCCACAGTACACTACCAGGTCTCCCACCCTCACAGACCCCCCAAAACACAATGTTGGAGAGGAAACTGAAGGAATGGTACACAAACGCTGATTTAATAACAAATAAGTGGGAGGAGTGGCGCGAAAGAGTCGAAGAGGTATCACCGGACATCATAACTCCCACAGAAACCAAGGTCACAGGTATGATAACAGATGCCATCTTTCCAATGGGATATCAAATCCTGAGGAAAGACAGTGAGAACAGGGGGGGTTGGAGGAGTGGCACTGTTGATCAAAAACCGATGGGATTTTGATGAGCTGGAGAGAGACGAAAGTGCAGAAGCAAGAGATTACATAGTAGGAATGCTTCAGTCTGGAGGTCACAAGGAGGTAATTGCAGTGATGTATAACCCACCACAGAACAGCAGGAGGCCAAAGCAAAATTGTGATGAGAGCAATAGAGTGATGGTTGACACACTGGCTGCAGTGGCCAGAAGAGCTCATGCGTGCAGGGCAAAGCTACTGAACATGGGTGACTTTAACCACAAGGAAATCGTTCAAGACTTTATACACTGTGTACGTCAGGCTCATACTTGAGTATGCAGCACCAGTTTGGAACCCACAATTGAGCAAGCACGTCAAGAAATTAGAAAAAGTGCAAAGGTTTGCGACAAGGTAAGTTCCAGAACTAAGGTGAATGCCCTACGAAGAAAGGTTAAGGGAAATCGGCCTGACGGCACTGGAGGACAGGGGGGGTTAGGAGAGACATGATAACGACACACAAAATACTGCGAGGAATTGACAAGGTGGACAGAGACAGGATGTTCCAGAGATGGGACACAGAAACAAGGGGTCACAATTGGAAGTTGAAGACTCAGAGGAGTCATAGGATGTTAGGAAGTATTTCTTCAGTCATAGAGTAGTGAGGAAGTGGAATAGTCTAGCGAGTGAGGTAGTGGAGGCAGGAACCATACATAGCTTTAATATGAGGTAAGATAAAGCTCATGGAGCAGGAAGAGAGAGGACCTAGTAGCGCTCAGTGAAGAGGCGGGGCCAGGAGTTGAGTCTCGACCCCTGCAACCACAATTAGGTGAATTAGGTGTGTATTCACACACACACACACACACACACACACACACACACACACACACACACACACACACACACACACACACACACACACACACACACACACACACACACACACACGCACACACATACACACACACACACACGTCACACACGTTCACTCGATCGAAGACCAGGCAGAACTACAAAGGGATCTGGACAGGCTGCAGACCTGGTCCAGCAATTGGCTCCTGGAGTTCAATCCCACCAAGTGCAAAGTCATGAAGATTGGGGAAGGGCAAAGAAGACCGCAGACGGAGTACAGTCTAGGGGGCCAGAGACTACAAACCTCACTCAAGGAAAAAGATCTTGGGGTGAGTATAACACCAGGCACATCTCCTGAAGCGCACATCAACCAAATAACTGCTGCAGCATATGGGCGCCTAGCAAACCTCAGAACAGCATTCCGACATCTTAATAAGGAATCATTCAGGACCCTGTACACCGTGTACGTTAGGCCCATATTGGAGTATGCGGCACCAGTTTGGAACCCACACCTAGCCAAGCACGTAAAGAAACTAGAGAAAGTGCAAAGGTTTGCAACAAGACTAGTCCCAGAGCTAAGAGGTATGTCCTACGAGGAGAGGTTAAGGGAAATCAACCTGACGACACTGGAGGACAGGAGAGATAGGGGGGACATGATAACGACATACAAAATACTGAGAGGAATTGACAAGGTGGACAAAGACAGGATGTTCCAGAGATTGGACACAGTAACAAGGGGACACAGTTGGAAGCTGAAGACACAGATGAATCACAGGGATGTTAGGAAATATTTCTTCAGCCACAGAGTAGTCAGCAAGTGGAATAGTTTGGGAAGTGATGTAGTGGAGGCAGGATCCATACATAGCTTTAAGCAGAGGTAGGATAAAGCTCACGGCTCAGGGAGAGTGACCTAGTAGCGATCAGTGAAGAGGCGGGGCCAGGAGCTCGGACTCGACCCCCGCAACCTCAACTAGGTGAGTACAACTAGGTGAGTACACACACACACACACACACACACACACACACACACAGCAGGGATAACAGGGAAGGCACTACAATGGATCAGCGAATTCTCGTCAGGAAGACTGCAGCGAGTCATGGTACGTGACGAGGTGTCAGAGTAGGCACCTGTGACCAGCGGGGTCCCACAGGGGTCAGTCCTAGGACCATTGCTGTTTCTGGTATTTGTGAACGACATGACGGAAGGAATAGACTCTGAGGTGTCCCTGTTTGCAGATGACGTGAAGTTGATGAGAAGAATTCACTCGATCGAAGACCAGGCAGAACTACAAAGGGATCTGGACAGGCTGCAGACCTGGTCCAGCAACTGGCTCCTGAAGTTCAATCCCACCAAGTGCAAAGTCATGAAGATTGGGAAAGGGCAAAGAGGACCGCAGACGGAGTACAGTCTAGGGGGCCAGAGATTACAAACCTCACTCAAGGAAAACGATCTTTGGGTGAGTGTAACACCAGGCACATCTGAAGCGCACGTCAGCCAAATAACGGCTGCAGCATATGGGCGCCTAGCAAACCTCAGAACAGCATTCCGACACCTTACTAAGGAATCGTTCAGGACCCTGTACACCGTGTACGTTAGGCCCATATTGGAGTATGCGGCACCAGTTTGGAACCCACACCTAGCCAAGCACGTAAAGAAACTAGAGAAAGTGCAAAGGTTTGCAACAAGACTAGTCCCAGAACTAAGAGGTATGTCCTACGAGGAGAGGTTAAGGGAAATCAACCTGACGACACTGGAGGACAGGAGAGATAGGGGGGACATGATAACGACATACGAAATACCGAGAGGAATTGACAAGGTGAACAAAGACAGGATGTTCCAGAGATTGGACACAGTAACAATGGGACACAGTTGGAAGTTGAAGACACAGATGAATCACATGGATGTTAGGAAGTATTTCTTCAGCCACAGAGTAGTCAGTAAGTGGAATAGTTTGGGAAGCGATGTAGTGGAGGCAGGATCCATACATAGCTTTAAGCAGAGGTATGATAAATCTCACGGTTCAGGGAGAGTGACCTATTAGCGACCAGTGAAGAGGCGGGGCCAGGAGCTCGGACTCGACCCCTGCAACCTCAACTAGGTGAGTACAACTAGGTGAGTACACACACACACACACACTCACACACACACACACACACCCTCAAACACATACACACACATAAGCACACACACACACACACGCACACACTCACAGACACACACACACATACACACACACACACACACACCCACACACACACACACCCACACACCCCCACACCCACACACACACACACACACACACACACACACACACACACACACACACAATCAGTCAATGAGATGATGGAATGTGTGACAACAATATGCAAGGCAGCAGAGGAGAGGTTTGTACCCAAGTGCAACAGAAATAATGAGAAGGCCAGAACGGGCCATTGGGACAGGATATTCTAGAGATGGGACACACAAAGTTGTCATAATTGGAAGTTGAAGACTCAGATGAGTCACAGGTATGCCAGGAAGTATATCTTCAGTAACAGAGTTGTCAAGAAGTGGAATATTAAAGGGAGGTGGTAGAGGCAGGATCTATACATAGATTTAAGAAGAGATATGATTAAGCTCACGGTGCAGGGAGGGAGCGACCATTGAAGAAACGGGTCTGAAACAGTCCGAAGAACTAAAGAACAGTGCGGGCATGACATCGGGAACTGCTACATCAGTCACAAACCAGGCGACTGTAGGGACCAAAGGCGTTATACTCTATGCAGTGGCCCTATCAGACCACCGTGGAGCCCGGGAAAGGACGAGGGGCACACCAGGATCAAACGAAGGGACTGACGAAAATGAAAGAGCTAAGCTCTATGCAGATTCCCTAACAGACCACAGCAGTGCCCAGGAAAAACTGAGAACGGGAAATGACAGACCACTGAGCACAGAGACATCAGACAGAGAAGAGATTGAAGGAAGGAATTCTGCAATGGAGGCAAGTAAATCGACTCAGGGGATGCAAAGGAAAATGCAGTGAGAGGACGAAAGGGAGAGGTAAGTTTTTGTTTACGGGCTCCAGGAAGTTGAAGGGGAAACTCATGAAGCAAGAAGACAGGAACAGGAAGAGAAAAACACAATTGAAAGTATCATGAAAGCAATAAGAGAGGACGACATGAATCAGTTGACAAATTTTCTGATAATAGGGTGGTTTTCAAGAGGAAAAAAGTGGCCAGTCAAAGTGATATTCAGGGCAGAATCGGCTTGAAACAGGATCCTGCAGGAGAAAGCACAACTAAGGGACATACCGATGTACCGGAGAGTGTACCTCAGCCCCAACAGAACACAAGAAGAAAGGCAGAAACTGAAAGAGAGAGTACAAAGATGCAAGGAGGAAAAAGAGGCAAAGACAGACATGAGCAGGAGAACTGAGACTCAGAAGGAAGAACATATACAACCTCCCTCAGAACCACCTACAGAAGGACCTCAACCACAACAACCCCAATGCTACCAAACAGTCTAACCCAAAACGCACACACCGTAGCTACTGTCCCGACCCTTGTCACAAACTCCACCCACATAGCAACCCTGTATAGTTCCCTGCCAGGTTTCCTGCGCCCCAACCTCAGTGTTCTGTACAATTCAGTCTGGGGGACATAAGGTAGTCATTTCAGTGATGTACAACCTTCCACAGAACTCAGGAGGCCAAGAGAAGAATATAAAGAGAGCAACAGAGCAATGGTGGATACACTAGCTAAGGTGGCCGGAAGAGCTTACACGGGTAGAGCAAAGTTACTAGTAATGGGTGATTCCAATCACAAGGAGACTGGGAAAACCTGGAGGCACACAGAGGTCCCGAAACATGGAGAGACAATATGATGGATGTGGTATTGGAAAACCTCATGCATCAAAATGTTAGGGACATTACCAGAAAGAGAGGTGAGGATGAACCAGCAAGACTGGACCTCGTATTCACCCTGAGTACCTCGGACATCGAGGACATCACGTACGAAAAGCCCCTCGGAGCTAGTGATCACGTGGTTCTGAGCTCTGAACAAATAGTGGAGTTACAAGTGGAGAGGGTAACAGGAGTAGGGATGGGTAAAGCCAAACTACGAAAGGGAAAACTTCACAGGCCTGAAGAACTTAGTGCAGGAGGTTCAGTGGGAAAAAGAGTTGGTAGGAAAATCATTAAACAAAATAATGGACTACGTGACAACAAAATGCAAGGAAGCAGAGGAAAGATTTGTTCCCAAGGGCAACAGAGATAATGGGAAGACCAGAACGAGTCCTTTGTTTACCCAAAGGTGTAGGGAGGCAAAAACTAAGTGCACTAGAGAATGAAAAAAATACAGAAGACAAAGGACGCAGGAAAGTAAAGAGATTAGTGGGAGAGGCAGAAACGAGTATGCACAGATAAGGAAGGAGGCCCAGCGACAGAAAGGAAAGGACATAGCATCGGAAGTCAAGTATGACCCGAATTTGTTGTATAGCCACATCAGGAGGAAGACAACAGTCAAGGACCAGGTAATCAGGCTGAGGAAAGGTGGGGAGCTCACAAGAAACAACCGAGAAGTATGTGAGGAGCTCAACATGAGATTTAAGGAAGTATTTACAGTGGAGACAGAAAGGACTCCAAGAAGTCAGAATAGGGGGGGGGTACAACAACAAGGGATATACCAACAAGTGTTGCATGAAATACACACAACCGAAGAGGAGGTCAAGAAGCTGCTAAGTGAACTTGATACATCAAAGGCAGTGGGACTGGACGATAACTCTCCGTGGGTCCTTAGAGAGGGAGCAGAAATGCTATGTGTGTCACTAACAACAATTTTCAACACATCCATTGAAACTGGACAACTACCTGAGGTATGGAAGACGGCAAATGAAGTCCCCATTTTTGGATAGGAGACAAGCACGAGGCACTAAACTACAGACCAGTGTCACTGACGTGTATAGTATGCAAAGTCACGGAGAAGATTATGTGGAGGAGAGTGGTTAAGCACCTAGAACAGAACAAGCCTATAAACGACAACCAGCACGGATTCAGGGAAGGAAAATCCTGTGTTACAAAACTACTGGAGTTTTATGACAAGGTAATGGAAGTAAGACACGAGAGAGAGGGGTGGGTAGATTGCATTTTCTTGGACTGCAAGAAGGCCTTCGACACAGTTCCTCACAAGAGATTAGTGCAAAAGCTAGAGGATCAGGCACACATAACAGGAAGGGCACTGCAATGGATCAGAGAATACCTGACAGGGAGGCAACACGAGTGATGGTATGTGACGAGGTGTCAGAGTGGGCGCCTGTGACGAGAGGGGTTCCAGAGGGGTAATTCCTCGGACCAGTGCTATTTTTGGTATATGTGAATGACATGACGGAAGGGATAGACTTAGAAGTGTCCCTGTTTGCAGATGATGGGAAGTTAAT
Organism: Cherax quadricarinatus; assembly: GCF_038502225.1. Classification (NCBI taxonomy): domain Eukaryota; kingdom Metazoa; phylum Arthropoda; class Malacostraca; order Decapoda; family Parastacidae; genus Cherax; species Cherax quadricarinatus. The sequence goes on along the minus strand of NW_027199867.1, from coordinate 19,850 downwards.
GAGGAGAATTAAATCGGATAAGGATCAGGCAGGACTTCATTACGATTTCGTGAGTCATGTTGACGGCTTTGAGGGGACTTGAGCTAGAGTTCGTCACGGCCACGCTAGCTGGAGATTCGTCTGTAAAAACTTGCATTTGTGGTCACAGTGGTGCCTGTGCTAACCTTCCTATGGTGTAGAAATATACCTAGTTGGATGAATCTTATTGTGGCTAGCTGGTCCAGTGGCTAACGCGACGGTCTGGAGTTTTGAGACTCTCTGATCGCGGGTTCTATTCCCGTCCGTGGTATGGTTTGTTTGCAATCGTGTCATTACGATTTCGTGAGTCACATGTGGTCTTCATATTATTATTATTATCACACTGGCCGATTCCCACCAAGGCAGGGTGGCCCGAAAAAGAAAAACTTTCACCATCATTCACTCCATCACTGTCTTGCCAGAAGGGTGCTTTACACTACAGTTTTTAAACTGCAACATTAACACCCCTCCTTCAGAGTGCAGGCACTGTACTTCCCATCTCCAGGACTCAAGTCCGGCCTGCCGGTTTCCCTGAACCCCTTCATAAATGTTACTTTGCTCACACTCCAACAGCACGTCAAGTATTAAAAACCATTCGTCTCCATTCACTCCTATCAAACACGCTCACGCACGCCTGCTGGAAGTCCAAGCCCCTCGCACACAAAACCTCCTTTACCCCCTCCCTCCAACCTTTCCTAGGCCGACCCCTACCCCGCCTTCCTTCCACTACAGACTGATACACTCTTGAAGTCATTCTGTTTCGCTCCATTCTCTCTACATGTCCGAACCACCTCAACAACCCTTCCTCAGCCCTCTGGACAACAGTTTTGGTAATCCCGCACCTCCTCCTAACTTCCAAACTACGAATTCTCTGCATTATATTCACACCACACATTGCCCTCAGACATGACATCTCCACTGCCTCCAGCCTTCTCCTCGCTGCAACATTCATCACCCATGCTTCACACCCATATAAGAGTGTTGGTAAAACTATACTCTCATACATTCCCCTCTTTGCCTCCAAGGACAAAGTTCTTTGTCTCCACAGACTCCTAAGTGCACCACTCACCCTTTTCCCCTCATCAATTCTATGATTCACCTCATCCTTCATAGACCCATCCGCTGACACGTCCACTCCCAAATATCTGAATACATTCACCTCCTCCATACTCTCTCCCTCCAATCTGATATCCAATCTTTCATCACCTAATATTTTTGTTATCCTCATAACCTTACTCTTTCCTGTATTCACTTTTAATTTTCTTCTTTTGCACACCCTACCAAATTCATCCACCAATCTCTGCAACTTCTCTTCAGAATCTCCCAAGAGCACAGTGTCATCAGCAAAGAGCAACTGTGACAACTCCCACTTTATGTGTGATTCTTTATCTTTTAACTCCACGCCTCTTGTCAAGACCCTCGCATTTACTTCTCTTACAACCCCATCTATAAATATATTAAACAACCACGGTGACATCACACATCCTTGTCTAAGGCCTACTTTTACTGGGAAATAATTTCCCTCTTTCCTATGTACTCTAACTTGAGCCTCACTATCCTCGTAAAAACTCTTCACTGCTTTCAGTAACCTACCTCCTACACCATACACCTGCAACATCTGCCACATTGCCCCCCTATCCACCCTGTCATACGCCTTTTCCAAATCCATAAATGCCACAAAGACCTCTTTAGCCTTATCTAAATACTGTTCACTTATATGTTTCACTGTAAACACCTGGTCCACACACCCCCTACCTTTCCTAAAGCCTCCTTGTTCATCTGCTATCCTATTCTCCGTCTTACTTTTAATTCTTTCAATAATAACTCTACCATACACTTTACCAGGTATACTCAACAGACTTATCCCCCTATAATTTTTGCACTCTCTTTTGTCCCCTTTGCCTTTATACAAAGGAACTATGCATGCTCTCTGCCAATCCCTAGGTACCTTACCCTCTTCCATACATTTATTAAATAATTGCACCAACCACTCCAAAACTATATCCCCACCTGCTTTTAACATTTCTATCTTTATCCCATCAATCCCGGCTGCCTTACCCCCTTTCATTTTACCTACTGCCTCACGAACTTCCCCCACACTCACAACTGGCTCTTCCTCACTCCTACAAGATGTTATTCCTCCTTGCCCTATACACGAAATCACAGCTTCCCTATCTTCATCAACATTTAACAATTCCTCAAAATATTCCCTCCATCTTCCCAATACCTCTAACTCTCCATTTAATAACTCTCCTCTCCTATTTTTAACTGACAAATCCATTTGTTCTCTAGGCTTCCTTAACTTGTTAATCTCACTCCAAAACTTTTTCTTATTTTCAACAAAATTTGTTGATAACATCTCACCCACTCTCTCATTTGCTCTCTTTTTACATTGCTTCACCACTCTCTTAACCTCTCTCTTTTTCTCCATATACTCTTCCCTCCTTGCATCACTTCTACTTTGTAAAAACTTCTCATATGCTAACTTTTTCTCCCTTACTACTCTCTTTACATCATCATTCCACCAATCGCTCCTCTTCCCTCCCGCACCCACTTTCCTGTAACCACAAACTTCTGCTGAACACTCTAACACTACATTTTTAAACCTACCCCATACCTCTTCGACCCCATTGCCTATGCTCTCATTAGCCCATCTATCCTCCAATAGCTGTTTATATCTTTCCCTAACTGCCTCCTCTTTTAGTTTATAAACCTTCACCTCTCTCTTCCCTGATGCTTCTATTCTCCTTGTATCCCATCTACCTTTTACTCTCAGTGTAGCTACAACTAGAAAGTGATCTGATATATCTGTGGCCCCTCTATAAACATGTACATCCTGAAGTCTACTCAACAGTCTTTTATCTACCAATACATAATCCAACAAACTACTGTCATTTCGCCCTACATCATATCTTGTATACTTATTTATCCTCTTTTTCTTAAAATATGTATTACCTATAACTAAACCCCTTTCTATACAAAGTTCAATCAAAGGGCTCCCATTATCATTTACACCTGGCACCCCAAACTTACCTACCACACCCTCTCTAAAAGTTTCTCCTACTTTAGCATTCAGGTCCCCTACCACAATTACTCTCTCACTTGGTTCAAAGGCTCCTATACATTCACTTAACATCTCCCAAAATCTCTCTCTCTCCTCTGCATTCCTCTCTTCTCCAGGTGCATACACGCTTATTATGACCCACTTCTCGCATCCAACCTTTACTTTAATCCACATAATTCTTGCATTTACACATTCATATTCTCTTTTCTCCTTCCATAACTGATCATTCAACATTACTGCTACCCCTTCCTTTGCTCTAACTCTCTCAGATACTCCAGATTTAATCCCATTTATTTCCCCCCACCGAAACTCCCCTACCCCCTTCAGCTTTGTTTCGCTTAGGGCCAGGACATCCAACTTCTTTTCATTCATAACATCAGCAATCATCTGTTTCTTGTCATCCGCACTACATCCACGCACATTCAAGCATCCCAGTTTTATAAAGTTTTTCTTCTTCTCTTTTTTAGTAAATGTCTACAGGAGAAGGGGTTACTAGCCCATTGCTCCCGGCATTTTAGTCGCCTCATACGACACGCATGGCTTACGGAGGAAAGATTCTTTTCCACTTCCCCATGGACAATAGAAGAAATAAAGAAGAACAAGAGCTATGTAGAAAAAGGAGAAAAACCTAGATGTATGTATATATATATGCATGTGCATGTCTGTGAAGTGTGACCAAAGTGTAAGTTGGAGTAGCAAGATATCCCTGTTATCTAGCGTGTTTATGAGACAGAAAAAGACACCAGCAATCCTACCATCATGCAAAACAGTTACAGGTTTCTGTTTCACAGTCATCTGGCAGGACGGTAGTACTTCCCTGGGTGGTTGCTGTCTACCAACCTACTACCTAGCAGATGGGTCAGTGAAAGACGAGGTTATTCATTGAACTGATGAGGGAAAAACGGTGAGTGGTGCATTGAGGAGTCCGTAAGCCATGAGAGTATATGAATGTTGCAATAAGGAGAAGGCTGGAGGCAGAAGACATGTCTTGTTTGAGGGCAATATGCGGTATGAATGTAATGCAGAGAATCCGTAGTTTGGGTATCAGGAGGAGGTGTGGGGTTACTAAAAGTATTATCCAGAGGGCTGAGGAGGGGTTGTTGAGGCCTAGAAAAGTGGAGGGAGGGTGGGATAAAAGAGGTTTTATGTGCGAAGGGCTTGGATCTCCAGCAAACATGCGTGAGAGTGTTAAATAGGAACGAGGGGAGACAAATTGTTTTAATGACTTGGCGTGTGTTGGAGTGTTATCAAAGCACCATGAAGAGATTCAGGGTAACCGGCAAGCCGGACTTGAGTCCTGGAGGTGGCAAATACTGTGCCTGCACTATGAAGGATGGGTGTTGATACATTGCAATTATTTAACTGTAGTGTATGTGCGACTCAGGCAAGACAGTCATGGAGTGAACGATGAAAGCATTTCTTCTTTTTTTCAGGAAACGGCCGATCTATTAATAATATATTGTGTATAGGAATATATATATATATATATATATATATATATATATATATATATATATATATATATATATATATATATATATATATATATATATATATATATATATATATATATATATATATGTCGTGCCGAATATGTAAAACTGGTCAATTAGCAAGAACTCTCTTAAAATTAAGCCCTTTCTAAAATTTTCTCTTATACGTTTAAAGATATATTTTTTTCATTAATGTTGATGTAAAAATTTATAATTTTGCACCAAAAGGAACTTAGAAAACTTGCCTAACCTTATTATAAAAAGCGTAATTTATTTTAGCCTAACCCAACTAAATATATTTTAGATTTGTTTACAATAATTTAATACTAAACAAACACAGTGAAATATATTTTTTTCGTTAGGTTCAGAATAATTTTGGAGAAATTATTGCGTACACAAATTTTCACTTGTCCTATATGGCAAGATGAGCGTTGCTATTTAAGCGAAGATCGCAAGTTCTGCCTATTCGGCACGACATATATATATATATATATATATATATATATATATATATATATATATATATATATATATATATATATATATATATATATATATATATATATATATATATATATATATATATATATATATATATATATATTTATATAAGAGTGTGTATATGTGTGTGTGTTATACGTATTCACACTTCTAGTAAAGATCAGTTTTCTCAAGAGATGGAAAGAAAGCAATTTGGTAACTCTCCCTGGTCGGGGCATATTGTGAAACAGATTCCTGCTGTTTTAGAAACAGTGAAATACTGACTTTGATTAAGAGGATGGTCTGCGTGGTCGTACGAGATTCTGACCTGGATATATGAATGTTATTGAGGACATTGTACCTCTCTTCACTTGTGGATGATTATTATCTCTGCCATTAAATCATCTTTAACAGAGAGAGAGAGACAGAGAAAAAGAGTGAGAGAGAGAGAGAGAGAGAGAGAGAGAGAGAGAGAGAGAGAGACAGGCAGACAGACAGACAGACTGACAGGCAGACAGACATAGACAGAGAATCAGAGAAAAAGACAGAACGAGCACATTGGAATTACAAACTCCAGTTGACATTTCTGTCTATCTCGAGGCTACATACTAAGATGAATCAAAGATACTGCTTCCTCAGTTTGTGTCTTGAATCTGATGTCTCCCTCCTTAACAACATTCACTGAAGATAAGACACAAGTGCTGAGTCAGCTTATATTGAGACAGCATTCTGCTCCGCCTAGAACTTCATCAGTATCATCGACTTAAGCAAGATACCATCAAGTAGGATAATACAAAACACTTATTGCAGAGCAAATCTTTAATAAGACAACATTTCGTTCATATGGAACATTCAGGTTTTAAATAAAGTCACCTTCAGTGAATTGTTATGAATTAAAAATACACTTCTTTCTGTAATCTGAGAAATTTATTAAACTTATTGTTGTTTATAGTACGATGTTGAGGACTTTTTGAAAATCGAATAATCCGCAGGTGGAGATGTTAGGGTCCCAGTTTATCAAGGCGGTAAACAAATTCTTCAGTCAGAATGTTTTTGTTGAATGTTAAGTTGATTTTTTCTCAGAATGTTAGGGGCGTTGTCCTTAATGATGTCTATCACAAAAAAAAGAGGTGATATTCCTCGTTATGGAAAAAATGCAAAAGGAAAAGAAAATACGAATTTAAAATAAAAAAAAACACGATGGAAATATAGTATTACAAAATAAAATTGCAAAGGCAGCAATTATTCAGCATCCTTGAGGAAACACAGGGTAAACAACGGTAACCAGACACTACATTAAAGACTAAGCACATACTTCACTACAGTATATTTTCCTGCACTGGAATGCTCTGTCCTAGAGACAGAGAAGAACGTAGTCATAGATATGTCGACTACAAGGCATCAGTCGATGTTCAGACGAAGTGTTAAGAGAACTTATGGTGGGCAACATACAGTTGATGGTATGAAGTCTTTAAATCTTGAAATATTATTGTTTTCCCAGGCTCAGGCTGGCAGGGGTGACAGGACGCACTCAGTATCTCTTTAGCAGCAAGTGGAGGAGAGAAACATGCTTGATCCAGTTAGCTAGTGTCCAAGACATGATACAGTAAGCTACGGTTTAATCTCCAGTGGTCTAATAACAGCTCCGTCGTTCTCTCTGGCCGAAAGAGACCAACATCAACCGATGGGGCTGAAATAACACAGTCATTTAAATTTACATAATTCTCGAAAAAAAAAAAAGACTTCTGATACTTTACTGTTAAGTAGCAACTGGCTATGAGATCATAACTAGAATAATTACCTAAGTAGTCCATATAACAAAATGAATTTATAAAAATAAACAAATTTGAAAACCCTGGTGGGTAGGTGAAGTAACTTTCCAAACATCGAGAAGTCAAAGTAAACATGAACAGAAAAAAAATTGAAGTAGTCAGAGCCTCGAATAGAAGTGGAAAAAAATAGAGTGGAAGAATTGAGGAAAAGGTGGCGCTGAGAGCCGCGACCTGCAGAGAACGGAAATAGAAAGGCTCAGCCAGAGAGGCACTCGAACATATAACTTTCTCTACTAGGACAGACTTTCCCTTGCAATCGCTTACAATATTTTACCCAGTATTAATGTCCAATTGACAAGGCTGCAGTTCGGTGCATACATGGCGTCCCTTTTTTAAATAATTGACTTGGTTTGCTAGGTTTAAAGCCCATCGACTGCACAAGAGGATCATTAGGGCTGCATTTCACTTGTACACCATCAGTCAATAATATTTTAATCTCCAAAAGAGAGACTAAACTCCCAGC
>NW_027199867.1:0-7500 GCF_038502225.1 Cherax quadricarinatus | reverse complement strand
TTGTTTTTAGAATATTCTTGGAAAATATATTTTTTATCATAAGTTTCTCTTCTTAAGTATAGGCAAAGAGGAATATAGTGTTTTTTAGACTCGTGTGTATATATATATATATATATATATATATATATATATATATATATATATATATATATATATATATATATATATATATATATATATATATATATATATATATATATATATATATATATATATATATATATATATATATATCGTGCCGAATAGGCAGAACTTGCGATCTTGGCTTAAATAGCAACGTTCATCTTGCCATATAGGACAAACTAAAATTTGTGTATGCAATTATTTCGCCAAAATCATTCTGAACCTAACGAAAAAAATATATTTCACTGTGTTTGTTTAGTATTAAATTACTGTAAACAAATCTAAAATATATTTAGTTGGGTTAGGCTAAAATAAATTGCGCTTGCTATAATGAGGTTAGGTAAGTTTTCTAAGATTCTTTTGGTGGAAAATTATAAATTTTTACATTAACATTAATGAAAAAAAAATATATCTTTAAACGTATAAGAGAAAATTTTAGAAAGGACTTAATTTTAAATGAGTTCTTGCTAATTGACCAGTTTTACATATTCGGCACGACATATATGTACATACACACACACACATCGACTACACGGTTGTATGTAATCTGTTCACCATCCTCAAGAATACTTTAACCTCTATAACAAACATTAAAATAATGTCTAAGCAGAGATACATTTAAGAGACATACTGTACGCCTGTGGGTATACGTATCCTTGTAGGCTTCTGTTATCATTATTATTATTGTCAATATTTGATGTATAAATTAATATTATTACATTAATTATTATTATTATTATATATATTTTTATTTATATTTTTAGGATAAAGAAAAATAATAATAGCAAACATGAGAGATCACATTGTTGGATACTTGGAATTAGACACATGAAAAAAACATTATAGCAACAGAGAGGTAACAGACTTAGTTTATCTCCTGAAATACACTGAAAACAGCACAAGGAAACGAAGAGAATGATAAATGTGAAATCACTGAAAAAATGTGGAATCCTGAGAAGAAGAAGAAGAAGAAAGATTTTGATAGCAGAGAAAGCGAGAGAGAGAGAGAGAGAGACAAACAGAGAGAGGCAGAAAACTAAAGATGCAGAAGAAATTGAAAAGGTAAGAAATAATGAAAGCAGGTAGAGGGCAGCGGAGCGTATATGTAGCGAGAGAGGGAGATAATGCAGCAAAGAGGGGAGAAGGGAAGAGAAGGAGATAAAATACCCAGATGGCAGTGAGGCGAGCTGAACGAAAAGCAACAGTAATGGGGGAAGAGCAAAGGAAATGGAATACGGAGCATAAAATTGGGAAGAGGGAAGGGAGACAATAAGTTCGAGACACGGAGAACTAAGCAGCAGGCAAGGGAGAACACCATGCCAGACACACACACACACACACATTATATATATATATATATATATATATATATATATATATATATATATATATATATATATATATATATATATATATATATATATATGCAAAACAACCACTCTGAAAGAATAGAGAAATTCCAAGCGCTTTCGTGACTACTCACATAGTTCCTTGATAATGTGAGTAGTCACGAAAGCGCTTGGAATTTCTCTATTCTTTCAGAGTGGTTGTTTTGCATATTCTGAAATCACCTGTTTACTGTGATCTTATTGCATATATATATATATATATATATATATATATATATATATATATATTTATATATATATATATATATTTATATATATATATATATATATATATATATATATATATATATGTATATATCGGCCCTTTCCCACCAAGGCAGGGTGGCCCGAGAAAGAAAAACTTTCACCATCATTCACTCCATCACTGTCTTGCCAGAGGAGAGTTTACACTACAGTTATAAAACTGCAACATTAACACCCTTCCTTCAGAGTGCAGGCACTGTACTTCCCTTTTCCAGGACTCAAGTCCGGTCTGCCGGTTTCCCTGAATACCTTCATAAATATTACCCTGCTCACACTCCAACAGCACGTCAAATCCTAAAAACCATTTGTCTCCATTCGCTCCTATCTAATATGCTCATGCATATTTGCTGGAAGTCTAAGCCCCTCGCACGCAAAACCTCCTTTACCCTCCAACCTTTCCTAGGCCGACCTCTACCAGCCATCCCTCCACTTCCTATGGTGTACAGAAATGTATCTAGTTGGATGAATCCTATTAGGATGGTATGGTTCAGTGCATAACACACTATGGCCTGCTAGTTTTAGAACCGATTGTCATGGGTTCAAACATCCGTTCCGTGATTTGCTTGCAGCTGTGTTGTTATTTCCCGAGTCCTGAAAGGCCACGTACAGTATCAGGAAGCAAGAATATAAAGATCAAATTTCTGGACACAAACAACTCTCTTTCTCCGAAATTGTGGCAAATATACAGGAAAAGAATTCTTAAAATAATGTTAAGCAGTCCCGTGGAAATCGTCAGACAAATTCCTGAATGAATATATGGCTAATGTCTTCCCTTATTACAGACAAAACAATCACGGAAGAAATGCGTCAAAGCTATCAAAAAAAAAAAAAAAATAGCCAGCTTGCTTTTAAAATTACAAGTCAAATACACTTCAAAACTATAATGCAGGATCCACCGGGATCTGCAGCCAGTACCTGCAGACTACAAGCCCACCTCGCCACTGTAGTTTGGCACTTACTTGTTATATAATAATAAGACGCCAGGCTCATATACGCGTGTAAATCTAAATTTGGTGGAAAGGGTCATGTTCTTCCTTTCCAGGGAGGTGCCCTGGAAGGGCTCTTGGTCCAAGAAATGGGAAGTACCCAAGTCCTCCTTCAGCTCACATCTGATTTTCTCCTTATTCCCCTGGCGCTGTATGACCCTTGCGGGGCTACCGCTTCCCCGTCAATATTATAATACTCTGTCTCGCGAGTTTCAAATACCTTTTATTTAAGCAGTGTAGTTATATCTCTTGGATCAAACATGATGGCCTTCAGTCTCCAGGCGCTCTATGACCCCAACGGTCTTAGTGCTTCCCCGAATGTAATAATAATAATAATAATAATAATAATAATAATAATAATAATAATAATAATAATAATTGTTATTATTATTATTATTATTATTATTATTATTATTATTATTATTATTATTATTATTATTATTATTATTATTATTATTATTATTATTATTATTATAGCAACAATAATAACAGTAATATATCTTGTTCTGTCATGCCTAATTTCAAAACCAGCAGTGAGTGTTGTTCCTTCCTCTCTCCTAACCTGGCATCTTTGCGTGTTCCACATCTTCATTCCTTGCGGTGGCAGCGTAAGCTTTTTCCAGTTAATGTTTGTTTGTTCTGCAACCCGTCTTTATTTTCTAACTAGTCAGCAATATGCAGTTTCAAACCAAAAACATTTTTTTTTGTGATGTATTTAAGTTCTCTTCATGTATTTACCTCGCGTGTCAGTCTGTCTCTCTAATTTTTATATTCCTAAGTATCTTGAACGTCGTTACTATATCTCTTCAGATCCCGTGCCAAACAGTTTATCTTTATATTATGTTTTCCCATTGTATCTTGTACACCGTAACTATGTCTCCTCAGAGACTCTGTGTTGCGCATGGGTTGAAGGAGTGTAGTGCTCCGGGCTGCTCCTCAGAGACATCCTTTCATCCCTGCCATAAAGAAGGTCGCTGAAGCGAGGAAGTCGTCTTGGAAGTTATGCTGAGCATCTGGCAAAATAACCCGCACTCTACCGGCGCAAAGTTTGTAAAAGTGGAGAAGTTCTGGGAGAAAAAATTAAAAGGGCTTGTAAGAAGGGTACGCCATAATCCTGAGTGACAATCGGATTCACAGCGAGTCTCAGTGACAGATGCAGCAGCGTCGCTCCTGCTTGAAGCTCGGCGACTTACAAGCTTCAAGTTGCCTTAGGTGAAGAGACATGTCCACAGGTAACCTCTTTCAGAGGCCTCCTTTGCTCATGACTTTGTGTGTGTGTGTGTGTGTGTGTGTGTGTGTGTGTGTGTGTGTGTGTGTGTGTGTGTGTGTGTGTGTGTGTGTGTGTGTGTGTGTGTGTGTGTGTGTGCTTACTCAACAAGTCTTGTTGACAAAGGTCATTTACAGCTTCTGATCCGCCTCTTAATTAAATCTTATCGACAGGATTTTCTGATTCCTGGCATTAAGGGCGCGATCATGTTTACTCTTGAAGCTGTGTATAAGTTCTGCCTCCGCTACCTCTCCTGGTGCATTCCAAGTACCACCTTGAAAGTGAAGATTCCTAATGTCCCTATGACTGTTTTGAGACTAAAACTTTCTATGTCCCTCTGTTGTTTCTCGTATCCTTAACCTCATGACTTTATACCCTTCTCTGAGTATTTTGTATGCCATGATCATGTCCTCCATGGCCCTTTTCTCTTTTAGTGTTGTTACGTTCAGGTAAGTTTCTCCTTGTAGTTCATTCATTTCCCTCAGTTACTACACCAGTCTTGTTGCAAACCCGTGAATTGTTATTTTGTTTTCAGGAGAGAGAGAGAGAGAGAGAGAGAGAGAGAGAGAGAGAGAGAAAGAGAGAGAGAGAGAGAGAGAGAGAGAGAGAGAGAGAGAGAGAGAGAGAGAGAGAGAGAAAGAAAGAAAGAAAGAAAGAAAGAAAGAAAGAAAGAAAGAAAGAAAGAAAGGAAGAAAAGAAAGAGAGAAAGAGAGAGAACAAGAGCAAGAGGAAGATGAGGACAAGCAAGATGAAATATTTCGAGCCCCAGTGATAGGTTGGCTGGGCTGGGAGGAGAGAGGAGGCCGGCACGCTCGCTACATCAAGCTTAAAAGGCAGACTCTCTCAAAAGTGAGCAATTTTACCCACTAGCGGCATGGCCTGATGGTCTCGCCAGGAGAAGAACACATTCTGGGGACATTTTGTCGAGATGGGACATTTTGGCGGACATATTGAGGCACATTCTATTTAAGACTGTGCTCCTTTGATGCCTCTCCTATAAGGCGGAAGACGACCACTGCAAGATTTTCTTCTTGGTGAATATTCGTGGTCCTGAGGAGTTTATATTTTGTCCTCGTTGTATGATGTTTGTTCATGGAGTCTCGTGTATTGCGGATTCAGCGGAGCCGTCTGGCTTACTGTTAAATATTGAAAATATTGCCGAAAGCCAAAGTGCCCTAGAGAGGGATGAATTGATTTACAGGAAAAGCGTTCGAAAGAGAATTTTATATTATTTTTGAGAGTTTTCTCCAGTATATTGTTGTATATGTATGTATATGTATGTGTGTGTGTGCGTGTGTGTGTGTACTCACCTAATTCACCTGATTGTGGTTGAAGGGGTCGAGACTCAGCTCCTGTCCACGCCTCTTTACTGACCGCTACTGGGTCCTCCCTATCCCTGCTCCATGAGCTTTATCATACCTCGTCTTAAAGCTATGTATGGTTCCTGCCTCCACTACATCGCTTGCCAGACTATTCCGCTTCCTAACAACTCTGTGGCTAAAGAAATACTTCCTAACATCCCTTTGACTCATCTGAATCTTCAGCTTCCAATTGTGACCCCTTGTTTCTGTGTCTCATCTCTGGAACATCCTGTCTATGTCCATCTTATCTATTCCACGCAGTATTTTGAATGTCGTTATCATGGTTCCCCTAACCCTCCTGTCCTCCAGTGTCGTCAGCCCGATTTCCCTTACCCTTTCTTCGTAGGACATTTCCCTTAGCTCTGGAACCAGCTTGTTGCAAACCTTTGCACTTTCTCTAATTTCATGACGTGGGTGTGGGTTCCAGACTGGTGTTGCGTACTCCAGTATGGGCCTGACGTGCCCAGTGTAGAGTCTAGAACGATTCCTTACTGAGGTATCGGAACGCTATTCTCAGGTTTGCCAGGAGCCCATATGCCGCAGCAGTTACCTGGTTAATGTGTGCTTCCGGAGACGTGCTCGGTATTATGCTCACCTCTAGATCTTTCTCCTTGAGTGAGGTTTGCAGTCTTTGGCCGCCTAGCCTATACTCTGTCTGCGGTCTTCTTTGCCCTTCTCCGATCTTCATGACTTTGCATTTGGCGGGGTTAAATTCTAGGAGCCAGTTGCTGGACCACGCATCCAGCCTGTCCAGGTCTCTTTCTAGACCTGTTTGGTCCGCATCTGATTTAATTCTCCTCATTAAGTTCACATCATCTGCAAACAGGGACCCTTCAGAGTCTATCCCTTCCGTCGTGTCATTCACATATACCAAGAATAGCACTGGTCCCAGGACTGACCCCTGTGGGACCCCGCTCTTCACAGGCGCCTACTGTGATACCTCATCATGGACCATGACTCGCTGTTGCCTCCCTGTCAGGTATTCTCTGATCCATTGCAGTGCCCTTCCTGTTTTATGTGTCTGACCCTCTAGTTTCTCTACTAATCTCTTGTGAGGAACTGTGTCGAAGACCTTCTTGCAGACCAAGAAAATACAATCAACCCACCCCTCCCTCTCATTTCTTACTTCAATTACCTTGTCATAAAACTCTAGTAGGTTTGTGACACAGGATTTGCCTTCCATGAATCTGTGCTGGCTGTCGTTTATGACTTTGCATATTATACACGTCAGTGACACTGGTCTATAGTTTAGTGCTTCATTTCTTTCTCCTTTTCTAAAGATGGGGACTACATTTGCCATCTTCCATACCTCAGGTAGTTGCCCAGTTTCAAGGGAAGTGTTGAAGATTGTGGTTAGTGGCACACATAGTGTCTCTGCTCCCTCTCTAAGGATCCATGGAGAGATGTCTGGTCCCATCGCGTTTCAGGTATCAAGGTCACTTAGGAGCTTCTTCACCTCCTCCTCAGTTGTGTGTATTTCATCCAACACTTGTTGGTGTATCACTCGTTGGTGTACCCCACTGTTTTGTCTTCCCAGTGTCCCTTCAGCCACCACTGTAAATACTTTCTGAAATCTCAAGTTGAGCTCCTCGCATACTTCTTGGTCAATTCTTATGAGCTCCCCACCTTCCTTCCACAGCCTGATTACCTGGTCCTTGGCTGTTGTCTTCCTCCTGATGTGGCTGTAAAGCAGTTTCAGGTCAGATTTGACTTTTGATGCTATATCGTTTTCGTTCTGTCGCTGGGCCTCCCTCCTTATCTGTGCATACTCGTTTCTGGCTCGTCGACTAATCACTTTATTTTCCTGAGTCCTTTGCCTTCTGTACGTTTTCCATTCTCTAGCACACTTAGTTTTTGCCTCCCTACACCTTCGGGTAAACCAAGGGCTCGTTCTGCTTTTCTCATTATTTCTGTTACCCTTGGGAACAAACCTTTCCTCTGCCTCCTTGCATTTTGTTGTTACGAAGTAGAACATTTCGTTTTCCGAGTTTCCAACCAACTCTCTTTCCCACTGAACCTCCTGCAGGAAGGTCCTCATACCTGTGTAGTCCCCCCTTTTATAGTTTGGTTTTTCTCTTTTTACTCCCGTTACCCTCTCCACTTGAAGCTCT
>NW_027199866.1:0-27173 GCF_038502225.1 Cherax quadricarinatus | reverse complement strand
AAAGTCCTCACCCATCCAACCACCCTCCCTCCAAAACCCATTCTCACCATACTCTCAAACAAAAATTCCCTATCCACATAATCATAAGCTTTCTCCCAATCCAGACCTAGAATACCTCCCTTATTACTACCCTCAAGGAAATCCCGAATACGACCATGACCTACCCGCATACTCCTCCCCGGGATACCAAACTGTCCCCCATGTATCACCGACCCCATGACCTTCTTCAGTCTATTACCCAAAATTTTCGCAAAAACCTTGTAATCAGCGCACATCAAAGATATTGCACGGTAAGCACTCAACTCTCTACCCCCCCCCCTTCTTTGGCACCAAAACTATGACACCCGTACTTTGCGATATGCTCAACTTCCCACTAGTTAACATATGGTCCAATAGCCTAACAAAACACTGCCTAATACACCCCCAATGTGCTCTATAAAAATCATTTGGTATACCGTCTATCCCTGGTGTTTTCCCGGTACTCATCCCGAAAACTGCCTCTTCCACCTCAACCTCACTTATACCAACCTCCAACCCCACTCTATCCTGCTCACTTAAAACGCTATGGAACCCCCCTTCAAAAATACGCTCCCAGGAACCCCCCTCCCTCCAACTCCATTTCTCTCTAAACCAACTATCAGCATAGTGACTCATACTTTCCGTATTGGATAGGACTCGACTCACTGGATACCCTCCCACCCCAGGGCTTGTCTCCAATTGTAGAATGGTGGTTACACTCTGTCGGTCCCGAAATTTACGTAAAACATACCCAGACGGCTTATCACCCCACAAAACATCCTCTAACCCCGCCCTAACCCTAAGTGCATCAAACCTATCATTGTGTAATTCAGCTATTCTACTCCGCAGTCTGTCCATATCATCCCTCCTACCACCTCCCCCAACATAACAATCCTGCAACTGTCCCTCCAGATAATTTTGCAACCCAAAACGCCACCTCGCCTCCTCTCGTCCCCTAGCCTTAAAAAAATTCGCTATTCCAGGTTTTGCCTGCATTTCCCACCAATCTAACAGATCTATCTCCCTGTTCCTAGCCTCCCAAAAAGGCAACCACCAATCACTGAAAAAAGGCCCCTCCCCCTCCTCCTTAAGAAGCCTTACATTTAATTTCCAGTACCCAGAATAAATACGCACCACTCCATCCCACATCAAATCTGCTATTACCGCTCTGTGATCAGAAAACCCCACATCGAAGGTTTGCACCCTCACAACATCTATACCCTGCTTAATATAAATTCTGTCTAATCGCGCTTCATATCCCCTACGGACGAACGTATGCTCCACTAGGTAACCCCCCCTCCCCACCACATCAACAACCCCAATATCTCGCAATACATCCCTCAGCACACTCAGCACACAACCCGCCCCTCTCGGTTCGACATCACCACTCCTAATCACACAATTCCAATCACCTCCTATTACTGTTATAGCAGGCAAACCTCTCAAGTGATACAGCAATACCTCTCTGACAAAATCTACTTTTACCCTGGTATTGCTAGTTGCTAGCATGTAAACTCCTACAAAACTAGCTCGACTCTCACCCCAGACACCATCCACCCTCACGACCCTCCCACCACCCCCCTCTTCCCAGCCGATGACACGCAAGGGGCTGGTCTCCTTTATCGCCACTGCTACCCCACCTTTCAATTGCAAACCACTGGTAACATACATCCGATATCCTTTTAACCGCAACACACAACCAGCCCTATGATTATGCTCTTGCAAAAAGCAAATATCTACATCAAACCGCCGTAAAAACCACTCCAACCAAACTTTCTTAACCTCAGTCTTAAGTCCATTGACATTAAGCGTGACACTTCTGAAAATTATAGAAGTGGCGGCTTTCCCCTATGCCGCTGGGATTTACTCGCTGCACTTTTCACATTACGTATTCCTTTACCACTCGAGTTATCCTGTGCAGTCACCTCCCCCCTCCCTCTCCCACTGTGCAACTCAGGCGCACCCCTAGCACTATGAGGCATCGGCTCCACAACCGCTGCCCATGACTTCTTCCCCGGCCTCTGCCCCGGGGTAATAACCTCGTCTATCTCTGATGCCGCAGTTCTTTTTCTAGAACTTCCACTTACACACATCTCACCCTCAGACGAATCCTCCTGGTGTACCTCCACGGCCACCACACACTCCAGCCTTTTCTTACTCAAGTCTTTCTCCACAATTTGTTGTCCCTCCAGCTCTCCAACTTCACATAAACTGAGGACACCTTCTACACCAGGCTCATCCCCATCCAAAAAATCCTTGATGACATCTGCCAGTAAACCCTCCTGAGTCGAAGCTTCCTGGACTAAAGACTCCTCAGATAACACCTTCGACTCCCCCGACTCCCCTGGGATAGTGACACACGTCTCCTCCTCCGCCACCTCCCGGTCGACCTCCTGGCTCCAGAGATCTGGCCTCCGGCCTCCAGAGGCAACAGAGCCAGGCACCAAATCACACGACTGTTGAATCACAATCGGCGTTTCCAGAATTCGAGGAGCCTGCCTCCTAGGACACTGGGCTGCCATGTGCTCATAAGAGCTGCACAGACGACATGTTTTTCTCTGACCCGCATAGTACACATAAACCTGTGTTCTACAACCGGTCATCGTTACATAGGATGGTATAGGTCTTGTTAAAGACATTTTAAGGGTGTAAGAACCTTCTGGCATTCCTTCATACGAACCATCCCTCCATACCCCCATGGTTGCAGAATGCACTGTCCCATAACTGCGAAAAAACTCCTGTAGTCCATACGCCGTAGCCTCGAAGGGTACATTCCGTACCTTCACCCATGTGTAGTACTTAGAAACATCATGTAACACAACATCCATCGCTGAATTCACACTCATGCGTTGTTCCTGGTACTGCTCGACAATTCTTGTGTAGAAGCCGGCTCTCAGAAATTTCACGAAGATTCTTGACAAACCATTAAGAGCGACGCCATATAATTCCTCGTTGGGGATACCATATGTGTCCCTGATGATGTTAGGGAGAAGTACGTTCATCGTATCTCCACTTAACGTACCACGAACCAGCTCTATGCAGATAGTATTTACTCTCCGTACTGTATGTTCAGCCATTTTGATATCCCAAAATGAGCAGCGCACGTCCACACTACTCAATGGTTGTTGATGTACTGTGGTAGCTCGCCTGAAAAACAGCAGAGGGGTGCTGGGCACAACCTCACTCCACCGTAGTCAGGCAGCGAATGAGGTCAGATGACCAAAAGCTCCAGTGGCGGGTCATCATCTATGACCCGCGTCAGGAAACACTTGTCCTGTTTCCTGACGAACCTTACCTAACCTTGTACAGTAATATGTTGAAGAGGTTTGCAGCCTAGGAGCAATAGACTATGATGCTATATTATATAGCCTAAGTGTGTAGTAGGCTAGTGACCAAAAAAAGCGGTATGTGGCGTCATCGTCATCTGCTATTTTCTTTTCGACTATTAAGCGTTTCTCTTTGCTGTTCCCATTTTTTTCTTTCTTCAGGGAACATGACTTTTTACCTCCTGACTTCATCTGCTTCCGGCTTGCAGGTCATTTAAGTTTTAGTGTTGCTTAATTAAGTGTTGAGATTTTCTTGTGTGTTTGAAGGTTTCAAGTGGACTTCCTTACAGTGTTAAGCGTTGTCTTATGCCTTGGCCTTCATCTTTACCTATCTTTGTATTTTTGGTTTTCTCGTAGTCCTCTGTTCATGGCTTGGCCCCCGTGGAGATAGAGCTGGATGGGAACGGGACTTTTTTTAAGTATTTTGCCGACTATATATATGATAGGTCTTAGAATAATTCTGAAGGGAGCTACTACGAAGCCACTCAGACTTCTCAGAGACGTTGTAACAATCTTCATTCAGCTCATCAATGGCCATGGTTTGCCGGTGAACTACCTGTAACTCGGTGGCGTCTGAACCACCTTGCTTCCTCCACCTTCTGGTCAACCTTAACCAACTCATCAACTGACCTGTCAATGACGTATACCTGGAGTGAGTTCCGGGGGGTCAACGCCCCCGAGGCCCGGTCTGTGACCAGGCCTCGGAACACTCTTGACATTCCAGCTACATTTATAACACTTTCATCACTTTGTGGAGAACAGTTGATCTTGACGTCTACTGTATGTCTCCCGCAGACGTCTACTGCATGTCCACCGCAAACGTCTACTGTATATCCCATGCACACGTCTACTGTATATCCCACGCAGACGTTTACTGTATGTCCCCCGCAGACGTCTACTGTATATGTATATCTCTACATTGCAGCCTCAGCCCTAGCCAGGTTCATACATCCAGGAAGTCATTTGTCCTCCCCCGGATGACTCTCCTTCCCCGCTTCCCCAAGATGTGCCTTCCCCAGGTTTATGTATTCAGGAGTACATTTATGTCCCCTCAGATGTTCTCCCTTCCTCACTTCCTCAAGGACTGCCTCAACAATCAGTATTCACGTCTTCCCCAGGTTCAAGTATCCAGGAATCCATCAGTTCGCTCCCGGATGTTTCTCCTTCCCCAAAGTCAGCGGCTTTCGCTACCCCGAGTGACTTTGTTGGATAGAAACTTGGTCTTGTCTAGGCGGTGTACGGAAGAGACTGTCCAGGTACATGGAATTACCAGAGGGAACACATAGAAAACTGCTTCCAGTAATTACACTCACCTAGAGAACCTCGACCGTAGGTCACCCAGACGAGATCAAGCTACCAGTAAGGAGACGCTAGTCAGTGAAAATCTTAGACTCTATTTAAGTTACACAATGAATATAAATTAAATAAATACTTTTCTAGTTATATAGCTGTATAAGTGTAGTTGTCCTATTTGTGTGTGTATATATAGTCGAGTGTCCATATGCTAATTTTTTCTCTCCACCACACTGAATATTGTAATATGAATAAAATTTATTTCGTTCTGTTATTCCTCAGTTTATATTTGTAAGTCACACAAAGATCCACAAGTCCTCGTTCACATACGTGTCTTTTCTCTCTCTCACACACACATTAAACAATACTGTGTATCCAACATAAGCACACAGTCACACAACGCACATAATCAGTTTCTCTAACTGAAATATGTAAATTCATATACTATATACACCAGCACATACATCTCACACCGAACTCCACGTTACGAACCCACATACATGTGAACACATTCTCATGAGTCTCTGCACTCTCCCACACCTTTGTTAAAATTCAACAGTTTAGTGTGAGGGAAAAGTTCAACAGATAGGAGTAGCAAGTGAGTATATGGTAACAATAGTTTGATTGCCAGCTACTTGTTAAGGTAGGGTAAGTCTAGATCCCGCTGTCTCCCCCCTTCCCCCCCCCCGAAGGGTGACGTGTGGGGCTCCGGTCAAACAGTAATCACTCGACTCACAGCTCCCAACACTACTGTAAGTACACACCTGCTCATATTCTAGTGGACTTATTGGTTGAAAGTTTCACTTTTGACCAATAATGAACTTAGTCCTTTTAGCCTTGATCTATGTTAAATGTTTCAATAATCACCACGTCTTTTAGGTATTGTACTTATCATGGAGAGTGATTTCTTAAGCAGTAGGTAACCTGTCTCTCTTTCCAGCTTGGAGTGACAGATTGGGTCACCTGCCAACCAACGAGAAGTGTTGAAGGAGACGGACTAACGTCCTGAGACGTCCCCTTTTTGGATCTACTTACCTGTGTATATGTATGCAGTCATAGGACACAACCCCTCATCATTGCAGTGGTTAAGAACCTGCTTTCCTGTCATCTGGACTGATTATTCACGGCTATAGACTCTGTGAAGAACTAGCCGTTGTGTTGTCACCAACACCTGCGACCCCCCCCCCCCGCATCAGCAACGGCTACAATTTCTACAAGATGGTGTCAACCTCCACCAGACACCCCAGTATCAATATATATATATATATATATATATATATATATATATATATATATATATATATATATATATATATATATATATATATATATATATATATATATATATATTAGCGTTGCATTCAAATGTCATTTTTTCATTTCATTTTTCATTTTTCTTCAAATAGGATACGCCTTCATGTTTCACTGTTTTATGTTTGCTTTAATAAATAATAGTGTTTATCTTTGTGAATTATTTCTTTTTCTATTCATTAATTTTCCTGAGGAGGAGCCAGCCTTGGTAATACTGTCTGAAGCTGTTACAGGGCTGAGTAAGCCTTCACAAGTGGCGACCTTGCCAGGATTCGCTCGACTGATTAAAGATTCAACTCCATCTCGAATCTACCATTGGAACTTCAACGCCGCATACCACAGACAGTTACCACCAGCAGTGAGTAATCATTCTCTATGGTAGGACTACAGTACAGGTATTTAATAGATTTGGTGATTGTTATAGTCTCAATTTATTGTAAGTCAAGTCAAGGCAGGATATACTAGTTAATTCTGCCACCTTTTGTGAGCTTGAAACACTTTGGAGGATTTGACTCTAGGGACCCGAGATTTTCCAGTGACAATTTGTTTCATTGAGCTCTTTATTATATCAAGGGAACTGTCGTAGGACACTCTTGATTTATTGGTGGGAAGACTGGATGGTCAAGTGACCCCATTCTACTTACTGTTTGCTCGGAGCCGGCATGGAACCCTTCGTTTTCATTAATACATATTGTTTAATCGAAGCAGGGATCGAGCCCTCTGATTTATTTAGTTTGAGCGGAGCAGGAATTAAACCCTCCATTTTCTTTAATACCAGTTTCGTTTTATCCTGGTAGTTTAAGTTATTCTTGCAAGTATGGAGGAATACCAATTTTGGATGAATGCTGGAAGTTAGGAATAACAGGGAAAAATTTAGAATCTTTCATTAGTGCTAATATCCAGGAAAGAATTGAAAGAGAAAGAATTGAGAGAGAGGAGACAGTAAGAGAAAGACAGGAGGAAAAGGAGAGAGAGAGAGAATTGAAAGAGAAAGCCAAGAAAGACAGAAAGAGAGCGAGAAGACAAAAAAGAGTGTGATAGACTTGATCGTGAGGAAAGAGCTAGAGAACGTGAGGACAGAACTAGAGAACATGAGTTAAAAGATAGGGAAAAAGATCGCGAGCTTGAAAAAGATCGCGAGCTTGAAAAAGCTCGCCTTGAATTAGAGAATAAAAAGCTAACTTTTACACAACAACAATTAGAGGAAGGAGTAATTGATCATGCAACTAGGGCACATATTCCAACACCTAATTTACCTCCCTTCACAGAGGGTAAAGACATTACTTCATACATTATCAGGTTAGAAAATACTGCTACCCTCTGTGAATGGCCTGCTGACACCTGGGCTACCAGGTTAGGAATGTTATTTTCTGGTACAGCTTTGAATATCTATGCAACTTTGTTGCAGGATATCATATGTAATTATAACCTACAGAAGAAGGCAATCCTTAAAGCATATCAAAAAATCACTAATTCTTACAGAAAAGATTTCAGGAATGCCACCTTACAACATGGCCAAAACTTTCAGCAGTTACAGGTAACACTCTTTCGTTTGTTCGGCTTTTGGATAGAGAGTTCAGGAATTGATAGCAGTTATGAATCTCTTAGAGACTTCATGGTAGCTGACCAGTTCCTGACAGCTCTTCCCCACCAGATAAGAACATTCATTAGAGAACGTAACCTGATTAAAGGTGAGGAAGTTGCTGAGGCCGCTGACTTGTATGCTGAGGCTCACAATTCCTATAAAGACCTAAAGGGATCGAACCCTAAGGGCAAGGGTTCACCAGATCTTAAGAAATCAAAGACTCTAGTGGAAAGTAAACTGACTTCTTTTATTCCTGTTTGTCATTTGTGTGGTGTTAAGGGACATAAAAGTCCAGATTGTCCTTCTAAGAAGGTCCAAAAAGTTGGAAGACGTTTTAAAGACTGTAATGACCAAGCATCCTTCTGTTCAGGAACAGTTAATGGACTTAATGTATCTACCATTTTACGAGACACTGGATGCACATGTATAGTCATTTCTGATAAGCTGTTCCCTAACCTTAAAGAAACTCATTCCTCTGCTATACTTTCAGACTATTTGGGCCGTACGGAGACTTTTCCTACCATCCGTTGTTACATTAGGTCTAAATGGTTCACAGGTTGGTCTGAAGCCGTACTAGCTCCCATCACTTCTTGCTCCGTACTAATAGGTAATGTAAAAGGTGTCATTCTTCCTTCTGAGGTTGACCTTTCATCACCAAAGATGGACATAAGCTTTTCAGATCCTCTTCCTGTAGTCAGAGAAGCTCCTCGAAAGTTCAGATGAGACAATGTCTCGTGAGATTCATGTGGGATTAAAAACCAGTGATGCTACTCTCGAAAGCGAGGTAGTAGGATCACCATTTCACTTGTTAGATGAAAGTGAGGATATCACCTCCGATACTATGTCTTGACTAGGGCTCAGACCAAAGCCCAGGCTTCTCCTACTGTCCATCCTTTGATTTTCCCTGACTTTAAGCCTTTAGATATATCGAAGGACTCCTTTGTCAATTTACAACATAATTGCCCTTCTCTTCAGAATTGCCATAATGCTGCTAAACAAAATCAAGTTATTCAAAGGAAAAACTTTTCATATAAATTTGAATGTATAAAGGACATCTTGTATAAATCATTATTCAAATTAAATTCAGACGAGATAGACTATTCCATCTTAGTTGTTCCAAGTCAATGCAGAGAGACTGTTCTTAAAATGGCTCATGACCTGCCAGTGGCCGGACATTTCTCGCATCGTAAAACCTTAAATAAAATTAGGGAAACCTATTTTTGGCCCAAAATGTCCTCGGATGTCACTACCTATTGTAGATCGTGTAAAGTTTACGAACTGTCATCCTCCCGAGGTACCAAGCGAGTACCTATGGTCAAAATGCCAATCTTTACAGTACCGTTTGAAAGAGTAGCTATTGACATCGTTGGTCCTTTATCACCATTTTCATCTGGGGGACATATATATATTAACATTAGTTGATTATGCTTCGAGTTTCCCTGAAGCCGTACCCTTGAAGACCATAACTACTACAGAGGTGGCTGAAGCCCTTTTGTCCATCTTCTCCAGAGTTGGCATCCCTGGAGAAATTTTGTCTGACCGTGGGACACAATTCACATCTGACTTAATGCAACATCTCTACCAACTTCTGGGAGTGAAGCCTCTCTTCACAACACCAGATCATCCCAGCTGTAATGGGAGGATTGAGCGCCAGCATTCGATTCTCAAGTCCATTTTAAGGAAACTTTGCTCCCTTAAACCTAAGGAGTGGCATCGTTACCTACCCTGTGCTTTGTTTGCCATGAGGGAAGTTCCCAGTGACTCTTTGGGGTTTTCACCTTTTGAACTTCTCTATGGTAGACAGGCCAGAGGCCCAGTGTCCATCCTTCATGACTTACGGACTAATGAGGAGATGAGTGCTGAGGTTGTCTTACCAGTTTTTCCTTGACCTTAGATCCAAACTTGAGGAGACCTCTGACATAGTTTCGAAAAACTTAAGTTTGTCAATGGGCCAGTACAAAACCCATTTTGATTCCAAAAGTCAGAGGAGAAGTTTTAAAGTAGGGGATGAAGTTCTTGTACTTTCGCCTATCAAGTCAAATAAATTATTAGTAGCATGGAAAGGTCCATATAAAGTATTAAAAGTTTGGGGGAAAGTTGACTACCTCATAGAAGTCAAGGGGAAACCTAAGCTTTATCATATCAACATCCTTAAGAAATATTACCGAAGAAATTCGGTTAACTGTCTTAATAACTTTGACTTAGTTTTTCCACACGAACTTGATAAGACAACTGAAGAGTATAAGGTGTGCGTAATTGACGCCTCTAACGTAGACTATGACGGAGAACTACATGACATGGTGACTCTTGACCACTCGGGTGCAACAAACATTAATATTAATGAATCTTTGGATGACCCTAAGAGACATGAACTGCTTCAATGTGTAACTTCTCAGACGTTTTTATTGATATTTCAGGTGCCACCTCCACGGTAGTCCATAAGATTGACTTCGTCACGGACAATCCTATCAAACGGAAATTATACCCAGTTCCAGTTCACCTTAGGGATGCATTTGACCGAGAGGTAGACAAATTATTAAAACTAAAGATCATTGAACCTTCAGTATCTGCATATTGCTCACCAGTAGTCATGGTTAAGGAGGAGGATAATTCATATAGACTTGCTATTGACTTCAGAGGCCTTAATGCTATAACTCGGTGGGATGCTGAGCCTATGCCCTTAATAGATAGCGATCTACACAAATTTTATGACTCTTCCTTCTTTTCAGAGATTGATATTGCGCAGGCATATCAAGTAATGTTAGATCCTTCTAAGCAGTACACCGCTTTTCCTACACACCAAGGACTGATGCAGTATAGAACTATGCCCTTTGGTTTGGTAACTGCCTGCGCTACCTACGTGAGACTGATGAGAAAGGTCTTGGGTAATATGCCAAATGTTTCAGTTTATTTTGATAACATTTACGTAATGACATCCACGTGGGGCGAACATATCCAAATATTAACATCAGTTTTGCGTATGTTACGCTCACATGGCCTCACTGCCAAGCCAAAGAAATGCTTCCTTGGGTATAACAAGATTAGATATCTTGGACTGATCCTTTCTAATAACTCTTTGCAGCCTCTCCCCAGTAAGATCAAAGCTTTATTAGAATTTAAATTCCCCAAAACCAAGAAGCTCATGCGTAGCTTTCTTGGTCCTGTAAATTTTTATGAACGGTTTATCCCGAACCTTACTGATCTTACAGGCATCTTATCAGACTTCCTTAAAAAGTCTGAAGGAACCTCTTGAACTTTCCGACGTAGCTCAGGAAAAGTTTAATGAGATTAAAAATATCTTCTCGAAAGACCCTATACTTAAGATTCCAGATATTAATAAAACATTTTGTTTTGTGTGAGGGAAAAGTTCAACAGACAGGAGTAGCAAGTGAGTATATGGTAACAATAGTTTGATTGCCAGCTACTTGTTAAGGTAGGGTAAGTCTAGATCCCGCTGTCTCCCCCCCCCCCCCGCGAAGGGTGACGTGTGGGGCTCCGGTCAAACAGTAATCACTAGACTCACAGCTCCCAACACTACTGTAAGCACACACCTGCTCATATTCTAGTGGACTTATTGGTTGAAAGTTTCACTTTTGACCAATAATGAACTTAGTCCTTTTAGCCTTGATCTATGTTAAATGTTTCAATAATCACCACGTCTTTTAGGTATTGTACTTATCACGGAGAGTGATTTCTTAAGCAGTAGGTAACCTGTCTCTCTTTCCAGCTTGGAGTGACAGATTGGGTCACCTGCTAACCAACGAGAAGTATTGAAGAAGACGGACTAACGTCCTGAGACGTCCCCTTTTTGGATCTGCTTACCTGTGTATATGTATGCAATCGCAGGACATAACCCCTCATCATTGCAGTGGTTAAGAACCTGCTTTCCTGTCATCTGGACTGATTATTCACGGCTATAGACTCTGTGAAGAACGAGCCGTTGGGTTGTCACCAACACCTGCGACCCCCCCCCCCCCACGTCATCAGCAACGGCTACAATTTCTACAAGACGGTGTCAACCTCCACCAGACACCCCAGTATCTATATATATTAGCATTGAATTCAAATGTCATTTTTTCATTTCATTTTTCTTTCAAATAGGATACGCCTTCATGTTTCACTGTTTTATGTTTGCTTTAATAAATAATAAAGTGTTTATCTTTGTGAATTATTTCTTTTTCTATTCATTAATTTTCCTGAGGAGGAGCCAGTCTTGGTAATACTGTCTGAAGCTGTTACAGGGCTGAGTAAGTCTTCACATTTAGTAAGGCAATGCAAGGGAATTAGCTGCGAGATTCTTGTCTATATATTTGATTTTCTTTATAAATAAATTTGAATGAATGGTTTTAAAAACCGACAAGTTGATAAATGAGAACTTGTGCAATATTTGGGCATCATTATTCTGGAAATGTTTCTCCAGCCAGTGACTTCAGTCCTGTGCAGAGAATGATAATTTACAGTATTTTGATGACATCCCTTGTGAATGATGTGAATATGTGAAGAAGCAACAAATATGAGTCACTTGTGGATAGGGCAGGAAAGACACTCTTTAGAATCATCTTGCGAAAGGTAAACATTAAACAGTAATAATTGTAAACAAATGAGTAAG
The DNA here is from genome assembly GCF_038502225.1 of Cherax quadricarinatus. Classification (NCBI taxonomy): domain Eukaryota; kingdom Metazoa; phylum Arthropoda; class Malacostraca; order Decapoda; family Parastacidae; genus Cherax; species Cherax quadricarinatus. The sequence goes on along the minus strand of NW_027199866.1, from coordinate 15,031 downwards.
TCGCTTTCAGTTTTCATAATTTCACTTTTATCTTCACCACCACAAAAACAACAACAACACTCGGGGATAAAAAAGTTAAATACGTTAAAGTTATGAATATCATTTTTATCTAACTTGGCTCATAGTTAAGTGTCCTTAACTATAACATATCATATGTCAGTAATATTGTGCTCTTTCGGTATGAGTATTACACGAAAAACTTCCATTGATAAACGTACCAATATTAATGAATGAAAAAACGATTATGCAAGGAAACCCTTTGCATAGCAAACTTTTCATGAGCGACTCATGACAATCTCTGTACTCCTTACAGGATGTAATAATGTGCTCTACACACACACACACATTCGACGAGCGAAATCATTTTAAAGTGAAGAAAATGACAATAAACTCCATGATTTGAAGGGGACGTCGAGAGCTGTGAACCCAAAACACAGCAATTTCCTCAGAGATGAACTTAACTTTTCAAATGCGGCAACCCTATGAAACGCTGCCCATATATATTAGAACATAAGTGTTTAAATGTCAGAATATACAGGAGGAAGTAATTACAGGGGAGGACACACAGAAATCTGTGCCCTGTACATGCAGCCACCCGGACAGGCTAGAAACGTACACCAGACAGAAGAGAAGCACTCCTCTACTCTACCTAAATCAGCATGGAGACGCCAACTGTGTTTAATTTGATTTTTATATTTATTGGTCATGGTTTTAAATTTCTTATTTGAGTTTTCCTGTATTGTTCTTTTTTTTTTTTTTTTTTTTGGTGCATCTATGTGTAACTGCGTGATCCTCGTACAGTTTTTTTGGGTGATGAAACATGTAAAGATAACGTTATTCAGTTTACAGAGGTACAAAGTAGCGATACTGCTGGAGATGAAGTAAAAGAGGATGATGCCTCAGGGAACAGTGATGTCTCAGGGAATAGTGCTGACACATTATCAGTAAAAATTGATGGAAGCACTGATGTCCATACAGGGGTGGTAGGTAGTGGGGAAACAGGAAAAAATGCACCAGACGGGAACGCAGTCAAAATAAATCCTAGCAAACAAAATTCCAATATATGCAAATTCTATGCCTTGTGTATCTGCAGGCATGGTACATCTGGTAAAACAGGTGAGACATGCACCTTTGACCATCCCAAAAAATGCCGCACCCACATGACAACAGAAAGGTGCAACTCCCCTTCCTGTAACTTATTTCACCCCGAAATGTATCACTTGTCAGTCCATGAAGAAATGTATCACTCGTCAGTCCATGAAGAAAAATACTAAAACGTATACTGCCAGGCACATCTAAAGGGAACAAGAAGACACAGACCAGCCGGACTCTGGGAAACAAGAGAAAGGAGCCATAACCTATCCAGAGAAGGTTTCCTAATGCCAGGAAGGAAAAAAGACTGGCAAGAAATGACAGAAATCTTACACCAAATGAAAACACTTCTGGAGCAGAGGCACAATCATTGGCTTCCACTCTAGAACAACAGGTATTAAAGCCAGCAAATAAAACCTCCCTAAATTCCATCAATATAAGGACATTCATCTTTGTAAACAAACAGGGTCTAAAGCCGTCAAGAAACAAAATTCCTTACATCAAGGGACTGCTCACGGAGTCAAATGAAATGTTTGCAGCATTCAGAGACACCAACATAAAGGATCATTTTGACTACGAAATATGGATCTCAGGTTATAACCTATTCAGATGCGACAGACTAAACAGCCAACAAAGGGGGTGGGGGGTTGGTTTGTACGTCACAGAGTCGCTCATTTGCTCAGAATTACTAAGCACCTCAAATGATGTCAGTTGAAGTTTTGGCAGTAAAAATTGAAAATCAAAACCTTGTCATTGTGGTTGTATACAAGCCTTCGGATGCAACTTCCCAGCAGTTCCAGAAATATCTTTGGAAAATTGACAACTGTCTGGAAAATCTCCTAACTCCTGCTCCAAATATCATGCTACTGGGAGATTTAAACTTAAGACACCTACAATGGAGGAGTGTAGCAAATAATATTTTAGCAGAGATTACCCCAGGAGGAAGCTCAGATGAAAATTCACACACACACACGAGCTATTAAATCTGACCAGCAAAATGTGATCATTCATAAGGGTGTCTTCGCAAAATTCAACTTCAATAACAAAAACACACAATGGGAACAAGTCAACCATGTCCTAAATGAAACAAGCTGAGAAGATAGTCTAAACAACACGGACCCGAACCTTTGCCTAGAAAAAATTAACTCTGTGACTCTTGAAGTCTGCTCAAGGCACATTTCATTGAGAAAAAGAGAAGATGTAAACTAGAGAGAGAGAGATGCTCCCTAAACAGACGAAGGCGATGAATAACAGAGTTACTGAGAGGGACCAATACATCTGAAATACGAAGGGAGGCACTGGTCAGAAAAATAACAAATATCGAATTTAAGCTTAAGGAATTTTACAGGAGAGTCTCAGGAAGAACTAAAAGCCGTCAAGGAAATTGATAAAAAACAAAATATTTCTTCTCTTATGCCAAATCTAAGGGTAAAACATCGCCCTTAAGGTTCACCAACCCATTTACTTAATTTTTGATGCTTTTCCCAGGTTCATGTGTCCAGGAGTCCATCTGTGTCCCGTCAGACTTTTTCCTTCCCCACTTCCCCGGGTTCATGAGTCCAGGAATCCATCCTTGGGCCCCCTGGATGTCTCCCCTTCCCCCCTTCCCTAACGTCGACTTCACCTCTTTCAGTATCCTCATTTTGTTTCTAGTCTCCTGCCTTCCCAAGGCTCATGTACCCAGGAATCTGCACGTCTGCAGACCGCATGTCTTCCCTTCTCCACTTCCCTAAGATCAGCGCGTTTTTATATTGCCTTGCTAAGGTCCATGGCTTCAGGTGTTCATCCGTGTCCCCTCGGATATTCATCCTTCCCCACTTCCCCAAGTTCAGCAAGTCTCAGCCCAGGTACATGGTTCCAGGTGTTGTTATACTCTTCCCCACTTCCCCAAGGTCAGCATTTTCGACACCCAAGAAGCCCTGTCCATTTATATTAACACTTGTTTATAAATATCACAATATTTAGGAAGATGTTACAGAGGAGAACATACAGAAAATCTGCGCTCTGTAATAACATCCACCTGGACAGCCGCGACCCGTCAACTTCCTGGGCGAGAGAGATCTCTCGCCCAACCAGCACACCAAGGAGTGACTCCTAGATGAAAATTCTCAGACTTCTGTTTATGTTTCATATTGCAAGTATATTTATTTTAATTAATAATTTAATTACGTATCTGTTTAAGATAATTTGTGAAGATGTTATTGTGAATAAATGAGTGTCAGAGTGTGATGTAATCTTTTCTCAGTGTGAAAACTGCAATAAATGTTAGCTATTTTTGTTATTCGTCTTTTGTGTGTGTAAGGATGTAAGGGATGCGAAGATCCACAAGAGCGCACAATGTACACGTTCACAGTGCGACTTTGCATCCTCACACATGCCCCTTACACATTCACTAACACATTCATATGAAAAAACAAACGTACATTATTTTCCGAATCAAATATACGCACACGTACATACAACAACATAGCCAATCCTGTCAGATCACTGTAACTATTATGTAAAAATACACATACACACAATTGACACACATACACACACACACACACACACACACACACACACACACACACACACACACACACACACACACACACATGCATATGTACACATTCTCATACATTTAAACAAACCTGATTCGTAACATCTTCACATCTTCACCTCTCTCACCTCTGTACTGACAAAGAAAACTTTCATCAAAGCATCACTAGATAAAAACATTTGTGGCGTTCATTAATGCAGCCTGACCAGGACGCCTCTTTATATCTCCCATACTATTTTATGTACTGTTATGTGTGTGATCGTTAGTGTATATAACACTATAAATGTTGGCCTGGTCTAGTCTGTTCTGATAATCTGTAGCAAGGACCCCCGAATTCATCCACAGGTAAGCACTCTTCAGGTGAATATATGTCACGATATTTAACACCATGAACGGTGTTACTATGTTGTGCGTAATGTAATTTCAGTGTTTAGTATATAAACTCATTAAAGTCTAAATAGATTGCGGCCTAACCATCGTACAGTCCATATTAAATATAACAACATTCTATTTAGAACATAAGAACATAAGAAAGAAGGAGCACTGCAACAGGCCTACTGACCCATGTGGAGCAGGTCCATGTCTATCCCCCCCGGATTAGACCAATGGTCCCCCCCGGATTAGCCCAATGACCCACCCAGTCTGGTCACCTCCACTCCAGGAAGGACCACGGCACCAGACCCAGCAGCACAAGCTAGTAAGGTCCAACTCACACCCACCCACACCCACTCATGTATTTATCTCGCCTATTTTTAAAACTACACTCACATCTAATATTTTTCAGATGGTAAATCTTCATGTAAGATCGTAATGATCTATCATGTAACAAACTATAATCATTCTGAGACGCCAGTCTATTGTTGGTGAGGAAGCGGAGTAGAAAACACTGCCAGAAGTATTATTTTACAGAATATCTGAGGAGTGGCAGCAACTCCAGCAGAAAGATGTTAGCTCAAATATTTATAACAAAAATGCGAAGTACCATCAATATTTATGATAAGTATACAAAGTACCATCAATAACTGTGATAAGAATACGAAGTACCATCAGTAATTATAGGAATACAAAACATCAATAATTATGATAATACAAGGCAACATCAATAATTATAACAATAATAATACAATAATTATGATAATACAAGGCAACATCAATTATTATTAAAGATTCGCCGGTATTCTCCCGGCCCGGGCCTTTTCCAAGTGGTGGCCCGGCCTTGGCTCCCTGTCTTGGGAGTGTTTGAGACTTAAGTTTCCCATGGGAGGAGGCACAAGTACCTCCTCATCTTTGGGACCAACTGTCCCCAGGCCTAGCCACAAGCTAGGCCTCTCTGGTCTGCCATCCCCGCCGCAAGGGGGCTTATGGGAATGACAGGCTTATGAGCTGCAAACTCGGGCTCAGGCACCTACCCAGCCCTAGAAGGGCTGGGTATGGTATCGATGGCAACATCAATAATTATAACAACAATAATACAATAATTATGATAATACAAATAATCATCAATAACTATTATGAAACATTTTTTACGTTACTAATTATATTTGGATATCACCATTACAAAAAATATTAAAGATAATAATGAGAGATTAAGTTTGTTCAGTAAATACATTTGTGACAACACTGGTAATATTTTACATGATTAAAAACAGTTTGTAAGAAGTGTGATTGTGAGGGAAAAGTTCAACAGATAGGAGTAGCGAGCGAGTATATGGTAACGATAGTTTGATTGCCGGCTGCTTGTTAAGGTAGGGCAAGTCTAGCTCCCGCTATCCCCCCCCCTTTTTCTCCCCCAAAAACGGTGACGTGTGGGGCTCCGGCCAAACAGTAATCACTCGACTCACAGCTCCCAGCACAACTAAGTAAAAGCCTGCTCCTATTCTAGTGGACTTATTGGTTGAAAGCTTCACTCTTGACCAATAATTAACTTAGTCCTTTCAGCCTTGATCTCTGTTAGATGTTTTAATAATCACCATGTCTTTTGGGTATTGTACTTATCATGGAGAGTGATTTCTTAAGCAGTGGGTAACCTCTCTCTCTTTTCAGCTTGGAATGAGATTGGGTCACCTGCCAACCAACGAGAAGTATTGAAGGAGACGGGCTGAAACAGCCCAAGAAACGTCACTCTCTATCTACCTGTTTATATGTACGCTAACACAGGACACTACCCCTCATCTTTGCAGTGGTAAAGAACCTGCGTTCCTGTCATCTGGACTGACTATTGAAGGCTATAGACTCTGTGAAGAACTCGTCGTTGGGTTGTCACCAACACCTGTGCCCCCCCCCACATCATCAGTAACGGCTACACTTTCTACAAGACGGTGTCAACATCAACCAGACACCCCAGTTTACTTGTACATATTAGCGTTGAATACTAATGTAATTCTTTTTTATTTCATTTTTCATTTTTCTTTCAAATAGGATACCCCTTCATGTTTCACTTTTATATTTGCATTAATAAATAATAAAGTGTTTACCTTTGTGAATTATTTCTTTTTCTATTCGTTAATTTTCCTGAGGAAGAGCCAGCCTTGGTAATATTGACTGAAGTTGTTACAGGGCTGAGGAAGCCTACACAGTAATATAATGATAAGGAATAACTCTGAAGATCATTAAAACTTAATTAATATTTTTTATCTTTTGTATTATGATTTAAGATGTTTTTCATATCAACAGTTACATAAATATATTCGTAATATTTCCATACCTGGAGGACTAACTTTGAACATGTAATTGAAAAAATAGTATAAATAAAGCGATATTACATTTATTTTGGTAAAGAACTCTGCTCCTGCCAGATACTGACAAAACACTCGTATCATCGACACCATGCCCAGCCCTTCTAGGGCTGGGTAGGTGCCTAAGTCGGAGCTTGCAGCTCACAAGACTGTCATTCCAATTAGCCCCCTTGGGGTGGGGATGGCAGACCAGAGAGGCCTAGCTTGTGGCTAGGCCTGGGGACAGTTGGTCCCAAAGATGAGGAGGTACTTGAGCCTCCTCCCATGGGAGACTTAGGTCTCAGACAATCCCTAGACAGGGAGCCAGGGCCGGGCCACCAGTTGGAAAAGGCCCGGGCCAGGAGAATACCGGCGAATCTTTAATAATAATAAAAAAAAAACACTCGTATACATAGAGATGCCAGAGATGGGCTCATGTTCCAAGGAACGTGATACATTCTGCTCTTCCTGGGATCCAACATGAACCTTCCATTCCCCAGGGGACATACAACCCCTTCAGGTTCACCAACTCATATATTAATCACGATTTCAGAATCTTTAGGAACAACTATATCAGAATATTAGGCAGTCATCTGTTATTATCTGTCATGTAAAGCAGTAAATGGACCGTCAGATCATGTGGTATTTCGTATACGTCAAGTAGGGATAAACAAAAGTAAATATTACAGGGGAATAAATTTGTTAGCATGTCATTCAATGATTAGAGCAGAAGAGTGACTGATGGAGATTAAGTGTTTACACTGAAACTGTTAAGTGATAAATACTTACATGAGACAGAAGGAATGTCACAGTACGTAGACTATACTTACATGAGAGAGAATGTTACAATACATAGACTATACTTGCTCGAGAGAGAATGTTACACTACCTAGACTATACTTACACGAGAGAGAATGTTATACCTAGACTATACTTACACGAGAGAGAATGTTATAATACCTAGACTATACTTACACGAGAGAGAATGTTACAATACCTAGACTATACTTGCACGAGAGAGAATGTTACAATACCTAGACTATACTTGCACGAGAGAGAATGTTATAATACCTAGACTATACTTACACGAGAGAGAATGTTACAATACGTAGACTATACTTACATGAGAGAGAATGTTACAATACGTAGACTATACTTACACTAGAATGTTACAATACCTAGACCACTTACATGGAGAGAATGTCAAAATACCGAGAACGGAAGAATTCACAAATAACCTATAAACTTTAGATGCCAGTTAGTTCTTCGCTGAACCACTGTACTTTTCTTGGTAATGGTTTAGTACGAACAGTAACGTAGTGAGGCGTTTCACCTGTTAAGGTGTCCCTTACCTCGATCGCTAGCTTTTGTATATTACTGCACTGTTTTATATGTTAATGTGCTGTTCTTGCGTGTTACTGTTCCATTTTATGAGTGTTACTGTATCATTCTTGTATGTTGATATGCTGTTCTTTTATGTTGCTGCAATGTTCGTGAATGTTTTTTCTACTCCAGCTTCCACAGCAGTTTCTCCCACATTGGAATTCATGTCTCCCGAAACAATATTAATGCAAAATAACACTGTCCTCAGATCACATAAAAAAAATTAACTAGAGGAAGTTTATATTGGCAGCTGATCCTGCAACTTGGCAACAAGTCCGCCATATTGTTGATTTTGAACCTGGCAAGTCAGCCACATTCTTGATGCTGCAATCTGGCAAGTCCGAAATATTGTTGATATATCAGATACAACTGTTTTATACAATGATTTATTGCTATGTTGTTAAATTATGTTGTGCTGTGTGAACACTTGTTCAACATATTTCTAAGCCACTTTGTCTTTGCCATCACTGTCAATCACAATTCTGACTTACACTGTTCCACAGGCAAAGGGTGACAAAGAATCCAACTGTTTTAGTTATTAATGTTTGTTTACCAACGGAAAGATACCATGAAAGACCAAAAACTATCATTCAGTAACTACAGCAGTTTCAAAAGTTTCCTTTCAGTAGTTTTAAAGATTAATTACCTATTGTGCTGGAGTCACTTTAGTTACAGTAGCTATAACAATGCTGAAGTTAATTTGACCATCTCACATTTTCACTATTACACACACAAAAAAAGACTCTTGATCTCTTCGGCTAGAAAATAAATTTGACCATGTCTTGTAGTGCACCATCATCAGGGTACGTAACATAACCCGAAATCTGCTTTTTATGTCTATATTAACATCTTCCTAGTCCTTGTGTCAACATCTTCACTCTGCCATCATCTCACTCACCCAGTTATCATCTCCCTAACTCAGCTGTCATCTCTTTCACACTGTTAACTACTTAATAACCCTGTTTCTCAGTCTTCACTATCTTTTGTGTGTGTGTGTGTGTGTGTGTGTGTGTGTGTGTGTGTGTGTATGTATAATCAATAACTCTGCGACTAGTCGGGGAATCGAACCCGTATTGTTTTAGCCCGTCTCATGGTGAGCGAAAATCCACGACGCTCTAACCCACGGGACCATACAATCCTGGTCCCGTGGGTTAGAGCGTCGAACACGGGTTCGATCCCCCGGCTAGTCGCAGTGTTGTTATTGATTAAATACCACTCGTTCGTGGTTACAATACTATATATATATATATATATATATATATATATATATATATATATATATATATATATATATATATATATATATATATATATATATATATATATATAAAATGTGTGTGTGTGTGTATACAACTTTATGGTCTTGTAAATTAAAAATAAATACAGCTCTTGTTCACGAAGTCACAAACATTTTTAGTGTATATGGACGCCCGTCCCCATTATGATAAAAAACTATATTTTTCTGCTACTTGTTCTTTATTGCAATTTAAACCGGAAACCGGCTTTTAATATGGTGGGAGTGATATACTGAAAAAAGAAATAAAGCGGAAAATCCGTTGAAAATCTTTTTTTACTTTTAACTACTTTTTAATGTATATATTTACAGATTAAAATTTAATTTTTGTACACTATCAAAACATTTTTTAATTAATATTTTTTTTAAAAGTCATTACTTTTTCCCTTTCATACTGCTTTTGCAACACTTAACAAAGGTGCACATAGGTGTGTACATGTGTGTATCTAAGGACGTTCATGTGTGAAAATGTGAGCAAATATGTATAAATATGAGTACATACGTACATATGAATACAAAAATGTACGTAAATGTGAATACATAAGTGTACGTATCTGAGAATGTATTAGTCAATATACGTGAGAGTACATGCTTGTGAATACATGCACGTACATACACGTACATACATGTACATACATGCACATATACATACACATACATGCACGTGCATATATGCACCTATGCACATACATGCACTTATATTAAAACATATGCCTTAATGTAGTTCTTTGTCTCTACCACCGTTTCTTAAGGCTTACCGTAAGGGGTTGGTCTCTATGTCTGCTGTGTCAGGAATCATCTAAAGTTAACCCTAAATGTACAACTGTCAATAAAAATAAGACCATCAGAGCTTAGGAAAGCTTTCTGACGCACATGCAACCATGCAGATCTGATGGGAGAGTTTTTATGGAGAAAATTCTCCAGAAAACGAGATATCAGCCCTCTCAGCCCCTTCAGCCCCCTTCAGCCCCTTGAGGGACTCAGCCCACCAGAGGGGCTGATAGCCTAGATTGACATCCGATTCATGTTCTGCTGAAGTTCTCACCAAGCAGGAAGAGAGAAGGAATAAAAACTGCCGACGGTGCTCAAGTCCTCGAGTTCAAGAAAAAGTAACAATAACGCCAAAATCAGCCGGGAGCTGTAGTTCAGAAGTTATGCCTGTTCGTGTTGTAGATGGTGGACACAAATGTCGGCCACCGCGTGGAGAAGACCTGGGCCAGGACGGGTCCTGACTCGGGTCTTCTCTTCGTCCAGGCAAATTGACCTGTACTTGGTGGAGCACTCAACCATACACTAGTTCAGAGGTGGAGCTTCAACTTTCAAGAATTATAAATATTTCAATAAGCACATTGAAAGGGACCTTAGGAAAGTCTCCTCTCTCCAGATTGCATTGGAATGTATCACCGCTTTATGAACAACAGTGTTATTATCAAAACATTAGGCAGAAAACAATGTAATTCCCTTCCTGCCTCTGCTTCAGTCACTGGACTGAAAGACCATTAAACATGCTTTTATTTCAAAGTCTTGCGGAAGTGCCTTGATGCTGTCACTGACATTATGTTTCCCACTTTCTTTTTCTGTTGGGCCAAAGATTAACAGTGAATCATAATTCACTCTTATTCTGCTAAAGGTTATTTTAGGATTAAATTTGTCTCGTTTAAAGCTAATAAAATACTCTAAAATGCTTGTTTTGGAGTATTATTTAATACATCTGCCTGTACGCTTGTGGCCGCGATGGAAACGCAAGTTATCCTGATTATTCGATCATTTTTTATGGTAAAAACAACTCGTGTACTTTATGTGCAATTAACAAAAAAGATAATGGTGGAATCTGATTATTCATGCCTTTAAACATATAAAAATTATGATTATTCATAAAAATCTCAACTGCTTACTAAAATATGAATGAGAATGAGATATTTTCTTTGCCTGATGAGGTGTCAGGGGAGGGAGGGGGAAAGTTTTTTTCCTGGAGACCCTAAGGGATTTTTTTTTGCCCTACCCCTTTCCCATTCCGGGATCAATTGCTCCTAACCGAAGGTATCAGGAAAACACGGCAGATAAACTCTCCGTCTCACTCACGACATACGTGAGTCACGTCTCACTCACGACATATTCGAGTCACGTCTCACTCACGACATACGCGAGTCACGTCTCACTCACGACATACGCGAGCCACGTCTCACTCACGACATACGCGAGTCACGTCTCACTCACGACATACGCGAGCCACGTCTCACTCACGACATACGCGAGTCACGTCTCACTCACGACATACGCGAGTCACGTCTCACTCACGACATACGCGAGTCACGTCTCACTCACGACATACGCGAGTCACGTCTCACTCACGACATACGCGAGTCACGTTTCACTCACGACATACGCGAGTCACGTCTCACTCACGACATACGCGAGCCACGTCTCACTCACGACATACGCGAGTCACGTCTCACTCACGACATACGCGAGTCACGTCTCACTCACGACATACGCGAGTTACGCCTCACTCACGACATACGCGAGTCACGTCTCACGACATACGCGAGTCACGTCTCACTCACGACATACGCGAGTTACGCCTCACTCACGACATACACGAGTTACGTCTCACACACGACATACGTGAGTCACATCCGTCCGCTATCTGCTATTATAACCTACGCTATTTTTTCCCCCATTTTAGGTTAAGCTACTAAGAAATTGGATACTTAAGATTGGGTTTAATAAATATTCAAGACCACCCTCCTATTTTCAATGGTTGTTCTATGATATGCTATTTTTATCTATCTGTAGTCTCATATTAGTGATTGCAAAGACCGAGTACTAGCTCCCCGCCCTGCCTCCTAGTTGCCATTATGTGTGTACATAGACATGTGAATACAGACATGTAAAATCATAATAAAACGCGTGATTGCAAATATGTAAAAATACCACCTTGAAAATAGGAAATGAAACCTGAGCGCTTTCATGTGCTTACACATCTTCAGAGGAATAGACACATGTGGTAAGGTAGCCACGCCTATTTATTTTCTATATTAGAAGGCTATAATTACTATTTCTAATAGGCCTATATGATCAATACGCAGGAATCTGAAATATAAATTATAAAACAATATTGTCTTGTATTCTGAACCTGGACCTTCAGTTCTGGCTGGCAAACATGTATATTATATTGCGAAAATTTTTCGGCAGGTTAAACATGAACACCCAAAAAATTATTTTATATAATGATATTACCTCGTTGCACATTTCAGCAGGTGCATCTCATTTATGAAATATTTAAAGAATTGTATTTATAAATCTAATACAACTCGGCTGTAAATAATATAAAACTGTCAAATTATTAGCACACACATTTTGATTTATATATTGTCTCCCACCAATTGGTTATATCTTGATTTGAATTTAAATTTATATCTAAGGCTAGTGGTAATTTCTCAGCGCATATGTACCCAATGTTTACTTTCATCGAAATCCCAGGGATTAAAATATCATTGACTATCAGTGAACACGTTACTTGCAGCTTTTATGACTCTCGTCCAGTCGGTAAACTGCAAACCCAATAAACCGAACCGACCATATGTTTTAAATTTCAACAGTGAAGTCAAACATCCCCTGAGCGAACTTGTCCCACTACTGTTCCTTGAAATTAGACTAACAAGAGGGAGTTGTTCTTAAACCTGTTTTATATGTAAAGGGACGCTGTTCCTAGCCAAGGGGAGGGAGGGAAAAGGAAGTGGAGTTGTGAAATGGGACGGAGTGGGAAAGAGGAATGAAGTGGGGAGGAAGAGTGGAATATGAGGGACTCAGGCAATCAATACGAGTTAAATTAACTGATAAGGTCATTCAGTATACTGGATATCATAAATACTCTGATGACCTCAAACTGACAGAACTTAGGTCAATAGCTAGATAACAATGTTAAGATAATAAACACCTCATAACTACCCAAATGCTCAAATTATTTTAAGCCTCTGACAGTAATGCAAGGGAAAAACATAACTGAACTTAGACAAAATGACTGGAAAAACGATGTTAGTGGTCTTGATCAGCACACTTGCCCTGAGAAAAGCATGGAAGGGTTTTAATAAAACAATTAAAAATAAGAGTTGACAAATTCCACATCCAAATCCGCTACACAAAGCAGACGAGTTAATTACAAGTTAGACACACCTTTTTAACTTTTAACATCAAGGAGAATTTAGTTAGTCCAGTGATAGATGTAATCTCGTCCAACATAGCGAGGGTGATAGCTTATATATCAAGTTTGATCTAGATTCTCCCTCCAGCAGGGATTTAACACATAAAATAATATTCCAATAAGAACCTTCATTTACGATTTTCGAGTCAAGATATAGCAGAATGAACTCCTGTTACAAAGATAAACATGGATGACACTCTGATGTTTATGTGTGTGTGTTTCTGAACCCGAAAGCAAGATCACAAATTCAGCAAGTTTCCCCTTGTGCCAGCTACTGGCCGAGTCACATAGGCAAACTCTTCCCAGTCGATGCTTTTAGCAAGTGTACCAGGATAAAGCCAGCGTGCCGAGTGGCAACATCCCAGTCAGTTACTGTTGAAGTCTTGCAGTAAAATTCACGTTCTCAATTATCCTTTCCGCTAAATAAATAACATCCACTGGATTCATTTCCTTGTTGCTGTTTGCTCCCTTCGGAATGTCTTTCTGTCACGAGTGTGGATGAAAGGAATAACAGACAAAGAAACATGCACGAACATATTAGTATCCACACTCCTGCTGGTAGGGATTTAAGCTACTACTGGCAGGTACCTGAACTACTTCTGGCAAGTATCTAAACTACTTCTGGTAAGTACCTAAACTACTTCTGGTAAGTACCTAAACTACTTCTGGCAAGTACCTAAACTACTTCTGGCAAGTACCTAAACTACTTCTGGTAAGTACCTAAACTACTTCTGGCAAGTACCTAAACTACTTCTGGCAAGTACCTAAACTACTTCTGGCAAGTACCTAAACTACTTCTGGCAAGTACCTAAACTACTTCTGGCAAGTACCTAAACTACTTCTGGCAAGTACCTAAACTACTTCTGGCAAGTACCTAAACTACTTCTGGCAAGTACCTAAACTACTTCTGGCAAGTACCTAAACTACTTCTGGCAAGTACCTAAACTACTTCTGGTAGGCACCTAAACTTCTGCAACTAGAGCATAGGTATTATGAATAATGAACAAGTAATTCTAAATAGTTACAAGGAGTAAAACGTGTTCATCACCAGGACAGCTTTATTTAAAACACGTTTCGCTCACCAGGACCTTCATAAAGCTAACAGAGACATGAGAAAGGAAAGTTTCATGAAATAACTTGGAGGTGGGGGATGGCAGGTGGTGGTAGGTGGTGGTTGGTGGGTTGGTGGTTGGTGGGTGGGTGGTTGGTGGGTGGGTGGTGGGTGGTTGGTGGGTGGTTGGTGGGTGGGTGGTTGGTGGTGGTTGGTGGGTGGTTGGTGGGTGGTTGGTGGTGGTTGGTGGGTGGTTGGTGGGTGGTTGGGTGGTGGTAGGTGGTGGTTGGTGGGTGGTGGGTGGTTGGGTGGTGGTGGTGTTGGTTGGTTGGTTGGTTGGTTGGTTGTGGTGGTTGGTTGGTTGGTTGGTTGGTTGGTTGGTTGGTTGGTTGGTTGGTTGGTTGGTGGTAGTGGTGGTGGTGGTGGTGGTGGTGGGTGGGTGGGTGTTTGGCGTTAACGGCGGCAGCGATGAAACAATAATAGTGGTAGTTGTCATGTAGTCGTAAGCGAGGAATATTCCAGTATATATTTGGGATTATTTGACTGCTGCATCTTGACAGTTTAAGATTAACATTGGAAAATTTTCAAAGACAGGGAAACTCCATTAGATACGATACTAAGCAAATATTCCATTTATCTTCGTTTTTCGAGTATATCTTTTCTGATCATTAAGGCACAATTCCAGTTAATAACATGTGCATGTGAGCAATGTACGACACATGCATTCTTCGTCTCTCTCCTACATGCATAT
>NW_027199865.1:0-27211 GCF_038502225.1 Cherax quadricarinatus | reverse complement strand
AGCCGTGAGCTTTATCATACCTCTGCTTAAAGCTATGTATGGATCCTGCCTCCACTACATCGCTTCCCAAACTATTCCACTTACTGACTACTCTGTGGCTGAAGAAATACTTCCTAACATCCCTGTGATTCATCTGTGTCTTCAGCTTCCAACTGTGTCCCCTTGTTACTGTGTCCAATCTCTGGAACATCCTGTCTTTGTCCACCTTGTCAATTCCTCTCAGTATTTTGTATGTCGTTATCATGTCCCCCCTATCTCTCCTGTCCTCCAGTGTCGTCAGGTTGATTTCCCTTAACCTCTCCTCGTAGGACATACCTCTTAGCTCTGGGACTAGTCTTGTTGCAAACCTTTGCACTTTCTCTAGTTTCTTTACGTGCTTGGCTAGGTGTGGGTTCCAAACCGGTGCCGCATACTCCAATATGGGCCTAACGTATACGGTGTACAGGGTCCTGAACGATTCCTTATTAAGATGTCGGAATGCTGTTCTGAGGTTTGCTAGGCGCCCATATGCTGCAGCAGTTATTTGGTTGATATGCGCTTCAGGAGATGTGCCTGGTGTTATACTCACCCCAAGATCTTTTTCCTTGAGTGAGGTTTGTAGTCTCTGACCCCCTAGACTGTACTCCGTCTGCGGCCTTCTTTGCCCTTCCCCAATCTTCATGACTTTGCACTTGGTGGGATTGAACTCCAGGAGCCAATTGCTGGACCAGGTCTGCAGCCTGTCCAGATCCCTTTGTAGTTCTGCCTGGTCTTCGATCGAGTGTATTCTTCTCATCAACTTCACGTCATCTGCAAACAGGGACACATCAGAGTCTATTCCTTCCGTCATGTCGTTCACAAATACCAGAAACAGCACTGGTCCTAGGACTGACCCCTGCGGGACCCCGCTGGTCACAGGTGCCCACTCTGACACCTCGCCACGTACCATGACTCGCTTGCTGTCTTCCTGTGTGTGTGTGTGTGTGTTTATGCTTGTTATTGTTCCTTTGCTGCTACTAGAACACCCGAGGATAAAACACTGCATAATGATTAAAGGCTTGGTAAATTCTCTGTCTCACTCTGTCTCTCTCTGTATCTCTCTGTGTGTCTCTGTCTCTCTCTCTATCTGTCTCTCTCTGTCTGTCTCTCTCTCTCTCTCTGTCTCTCTCACTCTCTATATCTCTCTTTGAAGGCGACCAGATATTTTAATCAGATCTGCAGATATATATATATATATATATATATATATATATATATATATATATATATATATATATATATATATATATATATATATATATATATATATATATGTCGTGCCGAATAGGCAGAACTTGCGATCTTGGCTTAAATAGCAACGCTCATCTTGCCATATAGGACAAGTGAAAATTTGTGTATGCAATAATTTCGCCAAAATCATTCTGAACCTAACGAAAAAAATATATTTCACTGTGTTTGTTTAGTATTAAATTATTGTAAACAAATCTAAAATATATTTAGTTGGGTTAGGCTAAAATAAATTGAGCTTGTTATAATAAGGTTAGGTAAGTTTTCTAAGTTCCTTTTGGTGCAAAATTATAAATTTTTACATCAACATTAATGAAAAAAATATATCTTTAAACGTATAAGAGAAAATTTTAGAAAGGACTTAATTTTAAATGAGTTCTTGCTAATTGACCAGTTTTACATATTCGGCACGACATATATATATATATATATATATATATATATATATATATATATATATATATATATATATATATATATATATATATATATATATATATATATATATATATATATGCAAAACAACCACTCTGAAAGAGTAGAGAAATTCCAAGCGCTTTCGTGACTACTCACATTATCAAGGAACTATGATATATATATATATATATATATATACTTATCCAGCATCTCAACATTTTTCAGTCTTAACAGACAATGGTGCTCCAGGTTTTTCATCATATCTGTCTATCTTCAATCTGTTTCTGTTCCTTACTCTGCAAAATTTTCTGATAATGTCTCATCTATCCTTCAATTTTCTCTTCCGAAAGTTTTCAATGCCTTGATAACTTTTTCTCTCTTTTCCATATACTTGGACTTCATTATATAATTTTTATATAGTAGAGTGTTTCACGATCCATGATATATTGAATATATAATGGATTGCGATGGAAGATGCTATCATTCAACTCACAGGGCTGAGTTGAATGATAGCTCTAGGCCTTGTTCCGGTAGCAGCACTCATGGACACACCTGCCCGGACGCCTTGTGACCCCCTGCACCATTACAAGTTCTTACAAAAGTGTTGGCTGAAATAATCACAGTGAAAAAATCCAAGCGTTGTCGTGATTTCTTACAATATCATTGACTTATAAATCTGAAATATGGCTTCACATAGAACTTCACATAGAACCTCACATAGAACCTCACATCGAACCTCACATAGAACTTCTCATAGAACCTCACATTAGAACCCTGCTCACTGGGCGTGGGAGTGGAGTGAACATTTAGTCAAGTCATATGTGCAAAAATAATTGTAACATATCAGGTAATTTAAAATCCTCAGAAATTCTATTCATTATAAATGAATCTAATTTATGCAGCCCAGAACTTATATTCATATTGCAACCAATACTATTATTTTTTGTTAAACTTGGTTCAATTATATTTCACTCAGCCAGGAGCTTACTTGATACAATCTTCTCGGTCTTTTCAAAGTCAATTGGTTGGTTAAAATCTCTCACGTGAATAAACAGAGCATTAGATTCTTGTCCAGTTCTTATTTTATATTTATGTTGTAATCTGAGCTCAAGAATTTTTCCAGTTTGACCAATAATAAACTTTGATATATTTTTTTTTTTACAGTGAATCTTATAAACTCAGCCATCAGCATTTGTAGGGGGAAATTCTTAATAAGATATTTTTTAACTGTATCAAGACATTTAAATACAATTTTGATTTTGGAGTTCTTAATCAAAATCAAGAACTTTTTTTGGTTGAATGTTTCCTTGTCCCTTTTGTCAATTAAATTTTTGGGATATTTTAGATCATATACTATTTCATAAGCCTTCAATATTTCCTCATCTGTGAACTTTGGGTTACAAATGCTCGGAGCTCTCAAAAACATGGCGGAGAATGCAGAACATTTACCTCTGTTATGATATGAAGAATAATAGTGTAAATAAGAGCACTTATTTCTTTTTTCTGTATATTTTGAATTTAAATTCTTGGTTCCCCTTAGAAGTTAAAACTTCATAAAGAGGCAGCGAGTTATTTCGTTCAAACTAAACACTAAACTTTATTAATAAAGCTAATTTAAGTAGGAACTGGTTTATATCTATATTTTAAGGCATTTAGCATAGAACAGCGTCCACATATCTGTATCATTTGGCTTTATCAGGAAGAATTCTATTAAGCAGTCTTGTTTCTAAAAAATTCCATGTACAAGTTGCTATGGACTCAAGCAACACATCAGTGTATGTTTGCCAAAGGTACGATGTAAACAGTTCCTTCACCATACGCCGTAACACTAAATCATTCCACGAGATTCCAAAATGGCAGGATTTTCATCAAAGAATCAAATCAGCGTTGCTGACGCTGTTTACACCCGGCTCTCATCGATACTACAAACACTATTGCTCAAAACTCAGGCAATTTTGAGATTTCAGAAATACTTGTCAAACACATCCTGCCTTAGCAGAAAACAGCCATCACCTTCCTCCGCCCGCCAGTCTGTGAAACACCTGACCTAATTCACTATATATTTTCCATGATATCTAGTCTCTGTATTGGTTTGGTAAAGCCCACCATGAATGAAATTTCTCCTTAAATAATGCCCTAGAAACCCTATGTGTATTTCTTGCATGAAAGCTACAAACACTAAAGACAGGACTCCACAAGTACAACTCTGCTCCTGTAGCTACAAACAATGAAGACAAGACTCCTCAAGCATTGCTCTGTTACTGTAGCTACAAACACTCAGTGAAGACAAGACTTCACAAGTACAACTCTGCTACTGTAGCCACAAACACTGAAGACAATGAAGACAAGACTCCACAAGCATAACTTTGGCTGTTGTAGCTTCTAACATATAGTCCCCCCTCACCGCTGTCACCCAAATCATAATTCACGCACACATTCCGGCCAGTTTGAACAAATAATATCATTTGTCTCTGCCGTCAACGTGTCTCAGCGCATTCATCCAGGTCTGAACTGAGCGGCGTTAATTGCTGCCAAACTCCCTGTTGAATATTAACTCATATGCCAAACTTACTTGGCAGGGGGTGATGCTTTCTTAACTTATCCGACTAAAGACAGAAGGTTGAATGAAAGGTTGGACGGAGTTGATGGGAGATTATGAACGATTCACAAAAGAGGGAGAAAGGAAAACGGAGAGAGATGAGAGCACACAAGAAGGGAGGCGAGAGTTAATAAGGGCGGATGAAACGGTAAAAAAAGTTGAAAGTTGATGAGAGAGATAATGAGTGTGGAGAGGAAGGGGAAGTGGTGCAGGAATATTAGGAGGAGGGTCAGGAGTAGGAAGAGATGAAAGAGGGAGGAGGATAAGTAGAAGGGTGAAAGAAAATTAATTAAGGAAGGCAAAGATGGGAAAGAAAGATAGACAGAGAGAAGGGATAAAGTGGCGGGATTCATAGATCAGATAGTGAGGAGAGAGAGAGAGAGAGAGAGAGAGAGAGAGAGAGAGAGAGAGAGAGAGAGAGAGAGAGAGAGAGAGAGAGACAGTGGTCTTCCTTATTCTGGAAAACGTTAAATAAATATACAAAATAAATATATAAAATAATCGATAAAGGAAGCAATAATATGCAAGGGTCCCGTAGCATCTCTGTCACACCCTCTTCCTTCACACCCTCTTCCGTCACACCCTCTTCCGTCATACCCTCTTCCGTCACACCCTCTTCCGTCACACCCTTTTCCTTCACTCCCTCTTCCATCACTCCCTCTGGCTCAGAGAGAGAGAGACCAACTTCAGCCGATGAACTGAAATATCAGAGCAAATAAAGTTCAATCTCTACAAGCAGCCAAAGCTTGCAAGTTCTGCAATGTTACGTTAAGCTGCAACTGGCTATGAAGTCATAGTTGGCAATAAACTGTATAAAACTACCAAAAAGAAAACAAAAACAAGAAAAGCTACTAGAATAAGATAATGCCCCAAACTGCGGAGAGTGAAATGTTTAGGAGTGTAGGAGATCCAGGTAGTAGACGAGGTAACTCACGATGCCCCGAGGAGTCACCAGGTCAACATCAGGCGAAGGAAAATAGAGACAGAGATTCCAAAAACAGGTGAAGAAATGGTGATAGTGGAAGAATTGTGAAATAGCTGGCGCAGTGGGAGAGAGCATCAGAGACCGGAAATGGGATAACTTATTCAACAAGGCAGAGACGATCATACATATAACTACTCTCCCGAGATAGTCTCCGCCCTTACAAAGAGAGAGACAGAGAGAGAGAGAATGTAAGTTAGAGATATTACAGGTCAATATTAAATATCACATTCAACTTTGGTAGCTAAAAAACAAAAAAACCCGGTGGCCATAACCTAGTAGTAGAAAATACTTATTTCTGTCCCGGATATAAATCTCCCGTTTCTTTCTCACTCAAGAATAACTTAAAAATGTTTTACCGAGGAGGCAAAAGGAACTGAAATATAAATTTGCTTACTTGACCCGCCCAGTATTTTAAGGGAATAAAATATAATTTTTACGTTGGAATGCTTCCTTACCTAATTCCGAAATTCTTTTATGGGATTCAATACAGAATTTTTAGGGTAATTAAAAAATTTTTGTTTTTTCAGTAATCTTTTTTTTTTTTTTTTGCGACGACAATGTTTTGACTAAAAGTATAAAAATTTTAATAAAAGTATAATGAGATGATTGAACATATAAAGCAAATTAAGCCTTTGGTATAACAACGTTTCGATCAAGGGGAACTCTGTCTTTATTTTGCCATTGTTCGAAACGTCACTATAACAGAGGCTTTGCTGTCTTGTGTCTTGCGTCATCTACCTATTTAAATATATAATGAAATTATACATGACTGAAAAATTTGTAGATTATTAGAATAAGATGCGTGTTTTTAGCCTAGTAGCTATGTGTCATAGCTGTCTGACGGCGCTCCTGGCTGGGTGGTGCTCCTTGCTGGGTGGCGCTCCTGGCTGGGTTGCGCTCCTGGCTGGGTGGCGCTCCTAGCTTGGTAGCACTCTCATTTACTAACATTCTATTTGACACCTGTTATCACCTACTATCTCTTATCCTCTGTTTCTTCGTGGGTGACAATACAATGCTATAATCATAAATATAACAGGTCATTACTCCCGCAGCTACAATAAACAGCGGAGGGCAATAATAGCTGGACTCCCCCGTCTCTGCTACACACAGCCTATAAGCTGGCTTCTGCCCTTTATTTTTCACCCATATTGATAACGTGTTAGTTTTAAGGGCAATGATTTTCACGTATGTTGTTAGAATTGTAATTCCCCAAAATTCTAATATTGGTATTATCTTAATCCCAAGATAAGACTTGCAGTAACTTTTCATTGTTTACTATTCTGATATATATATATATATATATATATATATATATATATATATATATATATATATATATATATATATATATATATATATATATATATATATATATATATATATATATAGATAGAAATGATAGAAAACGGTGGGGATATAGTTTTGGAGTGGCTGGTGCAATTATTTAATATATGTATGGAAGAGGGTAAGGTACCTAGGGATTGGCAGAGAGCATGCATAGTTCCTTTGTATAAAGGCAAAGGGGACAAAAGAGAGTGCAAAAATTATAGGGGGATAAGTCTGTTGAGTATACCTGGTAAAGTGTATGGTAGAGTTATTATTGAAAGAATTAAGAGTAAGACTGAGAATAGGATAGCAGATGAACAGGGAGGCTTTAGGAAAGGTAGGGGGTGTGTGGACCAGGTGTTTACAGTGAAACATATAAGTGAACAGTATTTAGATAAGGCTAAAGAGGTTTTTGTGGCATTTATGGATTTGGAAAATGCGTATGACAGGGTGGATAGGGGGGCAATGTGGCAGATGTTGCAGGTGTATGGTGTAGGAGGTAGGTTACTGAAAGCAGTGAAGAGTTTTTACGAGGATAGTGAGGCTCAAGTTAGAGTATGTAGGAAAGAGGGAGATTATTTCCCAGTAAAAGTAGGCCTTAGACAAGGATGTGTGATGTCACCGTGGTTGTTTAATATATTTATAGATGGGGTTGTAAGAGAAGTAAATGCGAGGGTCTTGGCAAGAGGCGTGGAGTTAAAAGAAAAAGAATCACACATAAAGTGGGAGTTGTCACAGTTGCTCTTTGCTGATGACACTGTGCTCTTGGGAGATTCTGAAGAGAAGCTGCAGAGGTTGGTGGATGAATTTGGTAGAGTATGCAAAAGAAGAAAATTAAAAGTGAATACAGGAAAGAGTAAGGTTATGAGGATAACAAAAAGATTAGGTGATGAAAGATTGGATATCAGATTGGAGGGAGAGAGTATGGAGGAGGTGAATGTATTCAGATATTTGGGAGTGGACGTGTCAGCGGATGGGTCTATGAAAGATGAGGTGAATCATAGAATTGATGAGGGGGAAAAGGGTGAGCGGTGCACTTAGGAGTCTGTGGAGACAAAGAACTTTGTCCTTGGAGGCAAAGAGGGGAATGTATGAGAGTATAGCTTTACCAACGCTCTTATATGGATGTGAAGCATGGGTGATGAATGTTGCAGCTAGGAGAAGGCTGGAGGCAGTGGAGATATCATGTCTGAGGGCAATGTGTGGTGTGAATATAATGCAGAGAATTCGTAGTTTGGAAGTTAGGAGGAGGTGCGGGATTACCAAAACTGTTGTCCAGAGGGCTGAGGAAGGGTTGTTGAGGTGGTTCGGACATGTAGAGAGAATGGAGCGAAACAGAATGACTTCAAGAGTGTATCAGTCTGTAGTGGAAGGAAGGCGGGGTAGGGGTCGGCCTAGGAAAGGTTGGAGGGAGGGGGTAAAGGAGGTTTTGTGTGCGAGGGGCTTGGACTTCCAGCAGGCATGCGTGAGCGTGTTTGATAGGAGTGAATGGAGACAAATGGTTTTTAATACTTGACGTGCTGTTGGAGTGTGAGCAAAGTAACATTTATGAAGGGGTTCAGGGAAACCGGCAGGCCGGACTTGAGTCCTGGAGATGGGAAGTACAGTGCCTGCACTCTGAAGGAGGGGTGTTAATGTTGCAGTTTAAAAACTGTAGTGTAAAGCACCCTTCTGGCAAGACAGTGATGGAGTGAATGATGGTGAAAGTTTTTCTTTTTCGGGCCACCCTGCCTTGGTGGGAATCGGCCAGTGTGATAATAAAAATAAAAAATATACATATAATGTTTTTCAAGTTACTAAGGTGAGGTCTGCCACTGAGAGTAATTTCAATCTCCATTATAAGACGGAGCATCGAATCCCCACTACTCTAGGCGCTAAATAACCTACACTGGTTCAGTGACTCCCTGTTCGTATATTTATTTTATGTTCATTACTTCCATATGATTGCAGAAACCTTGAAAAAATATGCCTATAATATATCAATATATAAAAAATATATAAATATGATTCGCAGGATTTGGACTCGTAGGTCATAACAAAGACAAACAGTCGTCTTGGAAATGTTTATCGCACTGAATAATTTTCAACGTCTTCGGGAAAATTAAATCAGCATCGTCAGGATTTCTTTCTGGAACTAAAATTTACCAATTTATAATCCAGAATAGTCACCGAAAACTCAGTTTACATAATCAAAAGATGCAAAATGAACTTAAGTTGCAAAAACTTGCAAAGTCATGAGAAAATAGTTTTTATCACTCATGATTAAAGTTAAGTTTTATTGTACGTAATCTCTACTTAATGATTTTTTGTAAACAGATTTTCAGATTGATGGAATTATAAGATAATACGAGGAGCTATCTCAATTTTTTTTTTTTTACATTTTTTTTTATTTTTTTTTTTTTTACATTTCTCTTTCACTGACTTGGCTGTCACTCTTTTGAAATACAAAATTATTGATTTGTTTTTCGGCCAATAATGGGCCACTTTCAACAAACTGGATGTGGTTATGATCGAATAGAAAGTTCAAGGACAATAACATAAGTCACGAACCATAAAGACGAATAGATACAAACGGAGGTAAACAACTCATAAAACAGAACAGGAAGATCTCACATAACCAATCAACTCTTTCTGTTAGCATATAGTCTCTTCCGTACCATGAAAATCATGAGGTCATGAGGACTCCACATTTGTTTTTCCCTGAATCAGTGTCAGAGAAAAATATATCTTTTTTTTTTTTTGCCAGAGGTGCAGGGTCGAGAAACATTGTTAAATTTCCAATTAGTTTTACTTCCCTTATAAGTGTTTTTGTTGTAGAATCAAATTTAGCCAATTTTTAAAAAAACAATATTTTTGAAGAAAGGTCAGTTTAAGACACAAAACTACTTTATAGAAAACGAAATTCTTTACAAACAGAGAGAATTTTAGGTGTGTAAACGACTGTGGATATTTCCTGCACCTTCCTGAGACCTGCGGGACTTCATGTTACCTGCATATCATGTCAACTGTATGTATGTCATGGTCATGGTAGGTAGGAATTCAATGCAGGTCATACCTTCTAATGTATTTACAAAGAATAAGATATTTCGCCTGTTCTGTGAATATATATATATATATATATATATATATATATATATATATATATATATATATATATATATATATATATATATATGTACATATATATATATATATATATATATATATATATATATATATATATATATATATATATATATATATATATATATATATATATATATATATATATATATATATATATATATATATATATATATATATATATATATATATATATATATATATATATATATATATATATATATATATATATATATATATATATATATATATATATATATATATATATATATATATATATATGTCGTGCCGAATAGGCAGAACTTGCGATCTTGGCTTAAATAGCAACGCTCATCTTGAAAGACTTAATTTTAAATGAGTTATTGCTAATTGATATATTATATATTCGGCACGATATATATATATATATATATATATATATATATATATATATATATATATATATATATATATATATATATATATATATATATGTCGTGCCGAATAGGCAGAACTTGCGATCTTGGCTTAAATAGCAACGCTCATCTTGCCATATAGGACAAGTGAAAATTTGTGTATGCAATAATTTCGCCAAAATCATTCTGAACCTAACGAAAAAAATATATTTCACTGTGTTTGTTTAGTATTAAATTATTGTAAACAAATCTAAAATATATTTAGTTGGGTTAGGCTAAAATAAATTGTTCTTGTTATAATAAGGTTAGGTAAGTTTTCTAAGATTCTTTTGGTGCAAAATTATAAATTTTTACATTAACATTAATGAAAAAAATATATCTTTAAACGTATAAGAGAAAATTTTAAAATTTTATTTTAGAAAGGACTTATATTTTAAATGATATTCTTGCTATATATGACCAGTTTATACATATTCGGCATATATATATATATATATATATATATATATATATATATATATATATATATATATATATATATATATATATATATATATATATATATATATATATATATATATATATATATATATATATATATATATATATATATATATATATATATATATATATATATATATATATATATATATATATATATATATATATATATATATATATATATATATATATATATATATATATATATATATATATATATATATATATATATATATATATATATATATATATATATATATATATATATATATATATATATATATATATATATATATATATATATATATATATATATATATATATATATATATATATATATATATATATATATATATATATATATATATATATATATATATATAGGGAAGTACCACCTCTATAGCTGGAATGGGGACCCTCATCCTCAGAGAAGACAATAAACGTACCTCAGGGAAAACTCAAGGTTCTCCCCGGAGCTGTTTGAATATTTTCTTCTCCTACCACCCCCTATATTTTTATTCTATGTGAACATTTATTAATAAACAAAATACATTTACAGAAAAAAACATAAACATGAATACAATGGCACAATGTATCAAAGATGATGAATTTCCTCCAGCTCCTCCGAGGCTGGACGTGAGCCAAGTATGCAGCAAGCATTTCCCCTCTGGATGGCGACGCTGAGGCGCTGGAACATGAAAGTGGCTGCCCTTGGGTCCCTGGTGGTGTCGATGAGTCTGGAACCCAATTCTTTAAGGAAACGTGTGGCATTTTTTCCCCATGATCCCAAGGTCTCTGATCCCACTGGGACAAATTGATACTGTTGGCTAATGTCCCTGTACTTGCTGATCTTGTACTCCTCCCTGTGGTCAGCAGCTCCTCCCTGTCGCCCCACACTGTGATGGATATAGGTGTCAGCCAGTGTGGACACACAGGTATAGTCCCATGCTAAGAGCTTGCCATTCTTCCAAGGATAGATGGTGATCCCGTCGGGGCGGTTTGCTGGGTTGTGGGTATTGTTTGCTGCAAGTGATCGTGGCTCCCTCTCGGCAGGGCATCCAGCTGTAGCAAGGGTTCTCTTAATGATGTCGTTGACCTCATTGTGTCTTGCATGCCAGCCCTTGGTTTTGGAACAGTTAAGACCATGTAGACCGTATTGGTCTGCTTGCACTTCGCCGCAAATACACATATATTCTGTGTGAATTGGGGCAGCAAGGCGCAGAGCCACTGCAATACGGAGGGTCTTAGGGTCGAGTCGCGTTCCCATTGCCGATATGGGAACTGTTTGGAGGAAGTCCCCGGAGTGAGGTGCACTCACAGCCTGGAGACGGGCAATCTCCCTATCTGATGTTGCAGCCCTGAGCATGTTGGCAAGCACCTTTTCAGCAATTGGGCTATCCCAGCTTGACTGTTTGTGAGCCAGTGCTGCACTAGGGTTTGGTGCTGGAGCAGCAAGAGTCTCCCATTCGGTGATGGCACTGACATAGCTAGGGTCTTCTATTCCTGCTGAGTCACTGAGGGTGTCAGGAAGAATTTGTCTTATCAACTCGTTTGATGCTATGGAAGAGGATAGGAAAGCTGGTAGAGCAATCTGGGAGGATCTGCGTACTCCTAGCCCTCCAAGCCTGACCGGAAGTGAGGCTTGCAACCACTGTCCATCGTCAAGGGAAAGATTCAATACACTCTCTAGCATGGTCTTCAGGAGAGAGTCATATTCCTTGAGTTTTGGACTGCTGAAGGCTGGGGAGCATCTCAGAAAATAGGTAAGTTTTGGGATTGACAGGCACCTGGTGAGTAGGTAGAAGGCATCGTGTGTGTCAATGTCTTTCATCCTGCTTTCCATCGTCCGGAGGTCTGAGACTTTTTTTCCTAGGATCAGATCGATGGCATTGGACCCAAGAGGAGCACCGAGGAGAGTGCTATTGGCTGGATCAATGGCTCGTGCTCCTGGTAAAACGGCACTAATATTCTGGATCATCTGTTGATTGGTAGAAACTATTTCACATTTGGTGGGGTTTAAAGAAAGGCCCAGGCTTTCTCCCATGTCTTTAATTTTACTGATGTCCTCCAGGAGAGATTCTGTTGTGCCAGCTAGGGTACCGTCGTCCTGGAACCAGATATTGAGCTCGCTGGAGAGTCCCTCCGTAACTTCCTTGATGATATATATATATATATTATATGTACATTATATATATTATATATATATTATATATATATATTATATATATATATATTTTTAAGAGAGAGAGAGAGATAGAGAGAGAGAGAGAGAGAGAGAGACGGATGACGACGCAAGACGGAAAAACAAGACTTTTAAGACCCGCAGCGGGCGAATGTCGCTAGACAGAATGTAAGATGTATCTTTTATTTTTGTGAGTTCGACTGTTGTTGTTGTCATGATGGTGACGTGAAGCCTGCCGCTGGCCACCCAGCGGAACATTTATCATGAGGAAGGCTCCTGGACCATGCTGCTGCTGGGGAGACAAACTTTAGAGATAAAATATTGTTTGGTGAGGGGAGGAGACACGCTGAGAGATTGGCTCTCAGGAATGCTGCTGCAGTTTGGGAAGGTAGGCTTTTTTTTTATATAATTCTGAAGCCTATCTTATTTTTTCTGAACTCTGCTCAACAGTGTTTTACTTTTCCTACACCTTAGAATTATTTGTTCCTGCCTCCTCCTCCTCCTCCTACTCTTTCTCCTCCCTTCACTCCCCTTGTGGAAAATACTTTATATATTTTCCAGAAATACAGTTGTTATTAAATGTAAATAGATGGCCATACTGAATTTAAAATTTATGTAATCGAAAACGGGAAGCTGCGCCTGCGCAGAAGAGACATTCGCCATCTTGGTTTTGAATTTGTATTAGAACGTTGGTGTAATGGGTAGAAATTTTCGTGCTCTAGAAGTTAAAATTGTGTTGACATCTCTCAAATAGGAGGCGAAATTGTTGGATGTGCTCTCCTGCATAACTTGAGATATAAGACGACTTGCCAAGACCTCTCCAGGAACCTCAGATAAGCTCTCTAGATTTGTGTATAATTCTGGCCAGCATTATTTTCATAGATTTAGTTAGAGTGAGGTTTTCTGAGTATGATACACATTAATCTCCAGTCAAATTGGTGAGTGATATTAAGACATATTTTCCTTCTGTTATGTAAATGTGTGTATATATAATCCTTTTTTAATTTTAATATACAGTCCACAAATTTATATATTTACCAGCATTCCTGGTGATGTATATTTCATTTAATTAATAGGTATAGAGCAACTTGTGGATATGACAGTGGTAGGTACCCATCTCCTTGTATCCACATAAATTAATATTATACTCACAACAAGTAATCTCACTACCCAACTACTGCGACATGTTTCTACACACTCCAATCTTTTCCAGTGTATCATAACTTTTCACTTCTATAATTTCTTTTATAATATTCACACATTACCTTTATTTTCAGTAAAATCCCCCCCATATTTCATTAAATTTTTAATACAACCCTCCCCATACCCCTCTCCATCTCACCCATATTTCTTCGCACCCACTCACCCGTCTCCCAACACACCTCTTCAGAACAAACACAAAAATCACATTTCACATCCATAAATGCATCTCATCACCCATCTCAAATCCACTAAAATCACTGTAACCAAGATATTCACAAAATTCTATGACCAACTAACACACACAGACAACTCACTTTACTTTGAACACCTTCAAAACACTCTCATACATCATCATTTGAGACCACCTTTTCTCAATATCTCTTAAGAAATATTCTCTCATCGACAACCTTTATCATCTCACTACAGAACAACCCACAGATTACATCGAACACTCTCATAAATCATTTGAATACTCACATAAACACCTTTGGACATTTTCCAAACAACACTGAAACATTTCCAAGTCAACATTTTGATTGATAAATCAGACACATGTGCAACTCTTTGGTATCTTTATTGAGGAAACGTTTCGCCACACATTGGCTTCATCAGTCCATACGTAGGAGAAACTTGAAGAACAGGAGGAGAATGAGGTAATCAGTCCCTCAACCTTGAGTCGATGTGTTCAGTCCATCAATCTTGAATAGAATACGGCATATCAGCGGAGAAGCAGCTTATAAACCGTATGGCAGGAGAGGTGCAGCAGTCATAGGTCGTGTCACATTTGTTCAATGTGGAAGTAGGTCGTGCCCAAGAATTAGGCAAGCGAAGAATTCCTAAGTATTAAGATCCCAAGAAGTATTCTATTCAAGATTGATGGACTGAACACATCGACTCAAGGTTGAGGGACTGATTACCTCATTCTCCTCCTGTTCTTCAAGTTTCTCCTACGTATGGACTGATGAAGCCACTGTGTGGCGAAACGTTTCCTCAATAAAGATACCCAAGAGTTGCACATGTGTAACATTTTGATTACTCCCAAATAAGATTTGACATCTCTAATTTATCTACACTTACATATTTCATTAAATTACAACTCATCCCCCAAACTCCTCCCTCATTCTCCAGATTTTTACAACAGTATCACAAAAACTAACTCATACACTTATGACATGAGACATTTTACCAAAACTAACACAAACACACCCACACACACCACACTTTACTTTGTACAACATCAAAAACAACATCAATTACCTTTGATTACTCCAAAAACATCATTTGAACACATTCAAAAACATCAACAAACTCCTTTGAATACTCCCAAAACACCACTGAATACTACCAAAACAGCACCGAATACTGCCCAAACAACACTAAAAATCACCAGAAACTAAGATCAACACCACCAACTAACACCCATTTTATAGAAATCCCCTCAAATCACTATAACCAAGACGATCCCACTCACCTCAGACTATTATATAACATGAACGCAAAAAAAACACTCATAAATCATTTGAATACTCACAAAAAAAAAAAAAAAACTTTGAACATTTCCAAACAACACCGAAACACTTACAGCAGGATCACCACCAACTGAAAACATAACATGTACACACACACAAAAAAAAAAAAAAAACTAAGACATCCATCAACTATCATCAATGACCACTCATTTTTATAAACATTCGCACAAAAAATCACAATCACCAACTCCATACAATATCTAATACACTCCTCTCACTACCACCAACACATACCAGCACAGATAGGGATACCTCCCATGTCATCACACTCCATCCTGTGTTTACTTGACGACGTCACACCCCACTTTTACTTCATTTAACTTAACGAGAGGAAGTTATTTGTTTCAACCTGTTATATCTCCAATATCTAAGATCACCACAATCAAGACGTTTACCAAATTCTATAACCCCACCACTAAGATCACACATTTTTGTACACATTCTCTTAAAACATCATCATAACGAAGATCACTAAAACTATCTATACTTTTACTAAGATCACATAACATTTTGTCTTCTCTAACTCACCCACCAATTTACATTCTCATTCACACTTACACATTTCATTAACCGAAATTACATCTCATCCACCAAACTCCTCCCTCATTCTCCAGACTTTACAACATTAGCACAATAAAAAAAAACTAACTCATACACTTATGACATGAGACATTACCACAACTAACACACTGACTAACTTTGAACCAACTCTGAACACCAAAACACCACTGAACATCTTCAAAAAATACTCTGCACATCATTTGAACACCTTCAAAAACACCATCAAACACCTCCGAATACTCCCAAAACACTACTGATTACTACCAAATCACCACTGAATACTACCAAAACACCGTCAAAATCACCAGAAACTAAGTTTAGCATCACCAGCTAACACCCATTTTATAGAAATTCCCTCAAATCACTATAACCAAGAACTCCCTCCCCATGGGCGCAAAAAAAAAAGAAAAACTTGAACACAAACCTAATACACAAACACTTAGTACATGATCACCATCAACTGAAAACATATCTTGTACACACATAAATCTAAGACAACCACCAACAACAATCACCCATGTTCACTTACCTCAAAAATCACTAATATCACAGAAAACACTCATTTTTTATAAACATTCACACAAAAAATCATATTTGACAATATCTAAGCGCACTCACCTCACTACCACCAACACACGATGTCACACCTCACAGGACCGGCGAGGTCACCTCCAGTGACGTCACACTCCCATCTGTGTTTACTTGGTGGTCAGTAACATCACACCCAACCCACCTTGTTTCAACCTGTTGTACCCACAATATCTAAGAACACTATAACCAAGACGATTACCAGATTTTATGACCCCACCACTAAGATCACAGAAAACACTCATTTTTATAAACATTCACACAAAAATCACGATCACCAATTCCATATCATGTTTACCATCATCTATCAACACTCATCACCAAGATCACCAAAAATCTAAGATCATGCATCTCAAAACTACTATGATCACTGAAAACACTTATTTTTTTAAACATTCGCACAAAAATAAGACATACACAAAAATACCACGACACTTCCACCAACATCTATAACATAACATGAGCACTATAACATATCACCATCGCCAAAAAAAAAAAAAAATACACAGACACCCACAACTTATACATTTCAATCACAAATTTAAGACATGAGACATACACACCAAATCTAAGACATTCACCTCCAACTAAGACATACACATCATAACTAAGACATACACCAAAACCTATACTTGACATATTGACAATAAATATAAGACATAAGCACAAAAAAAAAATTACCATGTCATGAGACATTACCAGAACTAAGTCACACACCTCCAACTAATACACAATCACTTTACTAAGTTCATGTTAACTATTCATCAACAAAAAATATTAATACAATTTACCCACCAAATTTATGTTATAATCATCAAAACATAAAATTGTTTTGCACATTTTTTCTCAAACTGAATATTCATACCACATTTATCATTTCTCATCTATGTTACATATCACATTTCTCATCCACATCATCCCTGAAACATCCTTCCTTATTCATCCGTATATCTCCTAGAGATATTTCATCCCGACGACCCATCATGACACTAGGAGCCAGAGTGTAGTAGGTGGTGTTGGAGTGGTGATGGTTGCTCTAGCTCCTAAGTCGTGATGGGTCGTCAGGGTTAAAAAATATCTCTAAGAGATATACGGATGAATAAGGAAGGATATTGTGGGTACAACAGGTTGAAACAAGGTGGGTTGGGTGTGATGTGACCACCAAGTAAACACAGATGGGAGTGTGACGTCACTGGAGGTGACCTCGCCGGTCCTGTGAGGTGTGACATCGTGTGTTGGTGGTAGTGAGGTGAGTGCGCTTAGATATTGTCAAATATGATTTTTTGTGTGAATGTTTATAAAAAATGAGTGTTTTCTGTGGTATTAGTGGTTTTTTAGGTAAGTGAATATGGGTGATTTGTTGTTGGTGGTTGTCTTAGATTTATGTGTGTACAAGATATGTTTTCAGTTGATGGTGATCATGTACTAAGTGTTTGTGTATTAGGTTTATGTTTTTTTTTTTTTTGTGCCCATGGGGAGGGAGTTCTTGGTTATAGTGATTTGAGGGGATTTCTATAAAATGGGTGTTAGCTGGTGATGCTAAACTTAGTTTCTGGTGATTTTGACGGTGTTTTGGTAGTATTCAGTGGTGATTTGGTAGTAATCAGTAGTGTTTTGGGAGTATTCGGAGGTGTTTGATGGTGTTTTTGAAGGTGTTCAAATGATGTGCAGAGTATTTTTTGAAGATGTTCAGTGGTGTTTTGGTGATGTTCAGAGTTGGTTCAAAGTTAGTCAGTGTGTTAGTTATGGTAATGTCTCATGTCATAAGTGTATGAGTTAGTTTTTTTTTTTTGTGCTAATGTTGTAAAGTCTGGAGAATGAGGGAGGAGTTTGGTGGATGAGATGTAATTTCGGTTAATGAAATGTGTAAGTGTGAATGAGAATGTAAATTGGTGGGTGAGTTAGAGAAGACAAAATGTTATGTGATCTTAGTAAAAGTATAGATAGTTTTAGTGATCTTCGTTATGATGATGTTTTAAGAGAATGTGTACAAAAATGTGTGATCTTAGTGGTGGGGTTATAGAATTTGGTAAACGTCTTGATTGTGGTGATCTTAGATATTGGAGATATAACAGGTTGAAACAAGTAACTTCCTCTCGTTAAGTTAAATGAAGTAAAAGTGGGGTGTGACGTCGCTGATCGCCAAGTAAACACAGGATGGAGTGTGATGTCATGGGAGGTATCCCTATCTGTGCTGGTATGTGTTGGTGGTAGTGAGAGGAGTGTATTAGATATTGTATGGAGTTGGTGATTGTGATTTTTTGTGTGAATGTTTATAAAAATGAGTGGTCATTGATGATAGTTGATGGATGTCTTAGTTTTTTTTTTTTGTGTGTGTGTGTACATGTTATGTTTTCAGTTGGTGGTGATCCTGCTGTAAGTGTTTCGGTGTTGTTTGGAAATGTTCAAAGGTGTTTTTTTGTGAGTATTCAAATGATTTATGAGAATGTTTTTTTTTTTTTTTGCGCTCATGTTATATAATAGTCTGAGGTGAGTGGGATCGTCTTGGTTATAGTGATTTGAGGGAATTTCTATAAAATGGGTGTTAGTTGGTGGTGTTGATCTTAGTTTCTGGTGATTTTTAGTGTTGTTTGGGCAGTATTCGGTGCTGTTTTGGTAGTATTCAGTGGTGTTTTGGGAGTATTCAAAGGAGTTTGTTGATGTTTTTGAATGTGTTCAAATGATGTTTTTGGAGTAATCAAAGGTAATTGATGTTGTTTTTGGTGTTGTACAAAGTAAAGTGTGGTGTGTGTGGGTGTGTTTGTGTTAGTTTTGGTAAAATGTCTCATGTCATAAGTGTATGAGTTAGTTTTTGTGATAATGTTGTAAAGTCTGGAGACTGAGGGAGTAGTATGTCGGATGAGTTGTAGTTTAATGAGATAATGTAAGTGTTGATAAATTAGAGATGACAAATCTTATTTGGGAGTAATCAAAATGTTGACTTGGAAATGTTTCAGTGTTGTTTGGAAAATGTCCAAAGGTGTTTATGTGAGTATTCAAATGATTTATGAGAGTGTTCGAAGTAATCTGTGGGTTGTTCTGTAGTGAGATGATAAAGGTTGTCGATGAGAGAATATTTCTTAAGAGATATTGAGAAAAGGTGGTCTCAAATGATGATGTATGAGAGTGTTTTGAAGGTGTTCAAAGTAAAGTGAGTTGTCTGTGTGTGTTAGTTGGTCATAGAATTTTGTGAATATCTTGGTTACAGTGATTTTAGTGGATTTGAGATGGGTGATGAGATGCATTTATGGATGTGAAATGTGATTTTTGTGTTTGTTCTGAAGAGGTGTGTTGGGAGACGGGTGAGTGGGTGTGAAGAAATGTGGGTGAGATGGAGAGGGGTATGGGGAGGGTTGTATTAAAAATTTAATGAAATATGGGGGGATTTTACTGAAAATAAAGGTAATGTGTGAATATTATAAAAGAAATTATAGAAGTGAAAAGTTATGATACACTGGAAAAGATTGGAGTGTGTAGAAACATGTCGCAGTAGTTGGGTAGTGAGATTAATTGTTGTGAGTATAATATTAATTTATGTGGATACAAGGAGATGGGTATGGAGAGGATTTTATTAGAATTTTAGTAATCGGCATTTTAGTCGCCTCTTACAACACGCATGGCTTACGGAGGAAGAATTCTGTTCCACTTCCCCATGGAGATAAGAGGAAATAAACAAGAACAAGAACTAGAAAGAAAATAGAAGAAAACCCAGAGGGGTGTGTATATATATGGTTGTACATGTATGTGTAGTGTGACCTAAGTGTAAGTAGAAGTAGCAAGACGTACCTGAAATCTTGCATGTTTATGAGACAGAAAAAAGACACCAGCAATCCTACCATCATGTAAAACAATTACAGGCTTTCGTTTTACACTCACTTGGCAGGACGGTAGTACCTCCCTGGGCGGTTGCTGTCTACCAACCTACTACCTAGAATATATATATATATATATATATATCTATATATATATATATATATATATATATATATATATATATATATATATATATCTATTCTCAGCTGCAGTCACCGTCAAGGTGAACTTTGCAAAAGATGTCTGCAGAAGCTTCACACAGAATATTTAAAGACAGAACCCTAAATAGTGAACATCACGAAAGATATATAAAGAAAGTATAGTTAACAATTTTAAAGATAGGACAATACAGTGAAGCCCTCAGACAGCAGCTTGCAGATGAAAAGCCACAAAGATACTCACCGAACGCACACAATAAAGAATAACACCGAAAGATAATCTTGCCCACAGGTAATGTGCCTATTACCATCACGAAGTTAATAAATAGTGCTAACAGCAAGCTATCAATAATCACTTTATCCACTACGTGGGAACTCAAACAGCAATAAAGCATCACATGCAATACGGAAGTAAGTGCCGGGATATATGAATGTTCTTGTGGAGGTTTTGTTGCAAAAATTTATGGCGAGCAAAAGCCAGAAACCTGTCAAGGCACATAAGCGAACACAAATATGCTTCCAGAACAGTATAGTTGAATAGCAATTGTGTTGCACTCTGTAACTCGCGTATATCACTGATAAAAGGGAGTCAGGCCAAATTGGTCATTAAAGAGGGTGACAATTCAAGAGTGTTTAGAAATTGCGCTCGTCACAACTTCAGCCACTATTGTTCAAAACAAAAGACGCTTTCAATTAACTAAGCCTCTGACAATACAGTTGTTGAGTCAGTTCATATCGTTGTAGACAATCATCAATGAGAATCTTCCTCCTGCTACTACACATCACTGCTATACCTTGACTCTTCCGTCTCCATTCTTCTGTTAATAACTTGTAAAAAACAGTTGTACAGGTGAAATGTTATGTTTAATAAGATTCCTAAAAACTTCGATCTGTGTATAGTGGTTTACAATCAGCCGGTTATTGTCTGCCGTATACTATCATTTTAATGATAATTGCTTAATTGTATTCATGCTCTTTTTCAAGCAGATTTTGAAAACATTATGACTGTGTTGAAAAAAGAGGAGCTTTTCATTCCTCCTACAGTTTTAACATATATCATATGCTGCTGTACTACAATACAGATGACTATTATTCAGCTTCATCCGTTCTCCCTGTTTCACTTCCCGTTGTCTCACAGTGTCCCAGTTTACTTACTCTGTCACAGGATATTAGTTCACCGGAGCACGAGCACTGTGCATGAAGATGATGATGATGAGATCCAACTCAATCTCTGAATAATGAGGCTGCAACTGCAACCTCGCGTCAGATCATTATGTTGACATTTGACTCCAGTCGAAATGCATGTATTTGTTGTTATTGTGGAGAGTAAATTTGACTTGTCATGTATTTTTCTCTGTGGCTTTGCTTAATGGGAGAACAAGTGCGGGCTCTCTGTTGAGGAATAAGATCTTTAAATTTAAGTGCAGTTCTTTCGAAGTGTTAGCTTGTGTGAATGCTCCAGTCAGCACATATCAGCGCCTGGCTGGGCCATGAGCTGTGAATCGACCCCCTGCCACCAAAAATAGGTACAACTGTATACCTGGAGAGGTTTTCGGGGGTCAACGCCCCTGTGGCCCGGTCTAAGACCAGGCTTCGTGGTGGATCATGGTCTGATCAACCAGGCTGTTACTGCTGGCCGCACGAAAACTGAATTACGAACCACAGCCGGGTGGTCAGGTACTGGCTTTAGGTGCCTGTCCAGTGCTTTCTTGAAAAGACAGACAAACAGACAGACAGACACACACACACACACACACACACACAGGAACCATACACAGTTTTAAGACGAGGTTTGATAAAGCTCATGGAGCGGGGAGAGAGAGGGCCTAGTAGCAACCGGTGAAGAGGCGGGGCCAGGAGCTAGGACTCGACCCCTGCAACCACAAATAGGTGAGTACAAATAGGTGAGTACACACACACACACACACACACACACACACCTAATATCAAAAAGAGAAAGCAGAGTGGAAAAGAGAGAGTGATGGGAAAGTGGATAGCAAGGAGGGAAGATGGCACGGCTGGAAAGTGGGTAGGTGAGAAGGATGAAAGGATTGAAGGGAGAGACGCGAGGAGAGCGAGAAGAGAGGGAAATTAAGTTGAGAAGGTAGAAAAGGGACTGAGAGAGGAAGGGATATTTACAGAGTTTTACAAAGGGAAAAGGTCACTTTGTCGTAGTAGATCCCTCTGTAGACAGTCATCATTGCATTGCAGTAGATGACTCTGTAAACCACTTGATTTTAGTAACTGATCATAGGTAACTTTGTTACTATATATGACTGGGGGTGTCATTGTTGCAACAGATGACTAAGTCAATTTGTGGATAAATGAACACTCAGGACATCTTGGATGAGTTTCGGTCCTGTGACCTAAGTCACTCCGAAGATACAAGAGAACGAGGAAACAAGCAATGTATATCGCAGTATATATCGTATTGTAGCCACGAACGAGTGGTATTTAGCCCTCCTCATGGTGAGCGAAAATTCCACGGCGCTCTAACCCTTCAAGAATCACGCACCCAGCAGAGCTAGGTGCTGTACCGTGATCCGAAGTCATACGATGGTGTGGGTGCTTCAGAGCTAATTTCATTCTACTCCCCGTTTGGTAGTAGAAAAACAAACACAATGAAATAATTTTTTTCGTTAGGTTCAGAATGATTTTGAGAAATTATTGCATACACAAATTTTCGCTTGCCTTATTCGGAAAGAAGAGCGTTGCTATTTAACTCGAAATCACAAGTTTTACCTATTCGGCACGACATTTGGAAGTTGAAGACACAGATGAATCACAGGGATGTTAGGAAGTATTTCTTCAGCCACAGACACGACAGTTGGAAGTTGAAGACACAGATGAATCACAGGGATGTTAGGAAGTATTTCTTCAGCCACAGACACGACAGTTGGAAGTTGAAGACACAGATGAATCACAGGGATGTTAGGAAGTATTTCTTCAGACACAGACACGACAGTTGGAAGTTGAAGACACAGATGAATCACAGGGATGTTAGGAAGTATTTCTTCAGCCACAGACACGACAGTTGGTGCTGTGTCCCATTTCTGGAACATCCTGTCTTTGTCCACCTTGTCAATTCCTCTGAGTATTTTGTATGTCGTTATCATGTCCCCCCTATCTCTCCTGTCCTCCAGTGTCGTCAGGTTGATTTCCCTTAACCTCTCCTCGTAGGACATACCTCTTAGCTCTGGGACTAGTCTTGTTGCAAACCTTTGCACTTTCTCTAGTTTCTTTACGTGCTTGGCTAGGTGTGGGTTCCAAACTGGTGCCGCATACTCCAATATGGGCCTAACGTACACGGTGTACAGGGTCCTGAATGATTCCTTATTAAGATGTCGGAATGCTGTTCTGAGGTTTGCTAGGCGCCCATATGCTGCAGCAGTTATTTGGTTGATGTGCGCTTCAGGAGATGTGCCTGGTGTTATACTCACCCCAAGATCTTTTTCCTTGAGTGAGGTTTGTAGTCTCTGTGTGTGTGTATGTGTGTGTGTGTGTGTGTGTGTGTGTGTGTACTCACCTAGTTGTACTCACCTAGTTGAGGTTGCAGGGGTCGAGTCCAAGCTCCTGGCCCCGCCTCTTCACTGGTCGCTACTAGGTCACTCTCCCTGAACCATGAGCTTTATCGTACCTCTGCTTAAAGCTATGTATGGATCCTGACTCCACTACATCGCTTCCCAAACTATTCCACTTCCTGACTACTCTGTGGCTGAAGAAATACTTCCTAACATCCCTTTGATTCATCTGTGTCTTCAACTTCCAACTGTGTCCCCTTGTTACTGTGTCCAGTCTCTGGAACATCCTGTCTTTGTCCACCTTGTCAATTCCTCTCAGTATTTTGTAAGTCGTTATCATGTCCCCCCTATCTCTCCTGTCCTCCAGTGTCGTCAGGTTGATTTCCCTTAACCTCTCCTCATAGGACATACCTCTTAGCTCTGGGACTAGTCTTGTTGCAAACCTTTGCACTTTCTCTAGTTTCTTTACATGCTTGGCTAGGTGTGGGTTCCAAACTGGTGCCGCATACTCCAATATGGGCCTAACGTACACGGTGTACAGGGTCCTGAACGATTCCTTATTAAGATGTCGGAATGCTGTTCTGAGGTTTGCCAGGCGCCCATATGCTGCAGCAGTTATTTGGTTGATGTGCGCTTCAGGAGATGTGCCTGGTGTTATACTCACCCCAAGATCTTTTTCCTTGAGTGATGTTTGTAGTCTCTGACCCCCTAGACTGTACTCCATCTGCGGTCTTCTTTGCCCTTCCCCAATCCTCATGACTTTGCACTTGGTGGGATTGAACTCCAGGAGCCAGTTGCTGGACCAGGTCTGCAGCCTGTCCAGATCCCTTTGTAGTTCTGCCTGGTCTTCGATCGAATGAACTCTTCTCATCAACTTCACGTCATCTGCAAACAGTGACACCTAGTTTATTCCTTCCGTCATGTCTCACTCACCTATTTGTACTCACCTATTTGTGGTTGCAGGGGTCGAGTCCTAGCTCCTGGCCCCGCCTCTTCACCGGTTGCTACTAGGCCCTCTCTCTCCCCGCTCCATGAGCTTTATCAAACCTCGTCTTAAAACTGTGTATGGTTCCTGCCTCCACTACGTCATTTTCTAGGCTATTCCACTGCCTTACAACTCTATGACTGAAGAAATACTTCCTAACTATCTCTCTGACTCATTTGTGTCTTCAACTTCCAATTGTGGCCTCTTGTTTCTGTGTCCCCTCCCTGGAACATCCTGTCTTTGTCCACCTTGTCTATTCCACGCAGTATTTTATATGTCGTTATCATGTCTCCCCTGACCCTCCTGTCCTCCAGTGTCGTCAGGCCGATTTCCCTTAATCTTTCTTCATAGGACATTCCCCTTAGCTCTGGAACTAACCTTGTTGCAAACCTTTGTACTTTCTCTAGTTTCTTGACGTGCTTTATCAAGTGCGGGTTCCAAACAGGTGCTGCATACTCCAGTATGGGCCTGACATACACGGTGTACAGTGTCTTGAATGATTCCTTACTAAGGTATCGGAATGCTGTTCTCAGGTTTGCCAGGCGCCCATATGCTGCAGCAGTTATCTGATTGATGTGTGCTTCCGGAGACATGCTCGGTGTTATACTCACCCCAAGATCTTTCTCCTTGAGTGAGGTTTGCAGTCTTTGGCCACCTAGCCTATACTCTGTCTGTGGTCTTCTGTGCCCTTCCCCTATCTTCATGACTTTGCATTTGGCAGGATTAAATTCGAGAAGCCATTTGCTGGACCAGGTGTCCAGTCTGTCCAGGTCTCTTTGAAGTCCTGCCTGGTCCTCATCAGATTTAATTCTCCTCATTAACTTCACATCATCTGCAAACAGGGACACTTCTGAGTCTAACCCTTCCGTCATGTCGTTCACATATACCAAAAATAGCACTGGTCCTAGGACCGACCCCTGTGGGACCCCGCTCGTCACAGGTGCCCACTGTGATACATCATTACGTACCATGACTCGTTGTTGCCTCCCTGTCAGGTATTCTCTGATCCATTGCAGTGCCCTTCCTGTTATATGCGCCTGATGCTCTAGCTTCTGCACTAATCTCTTGTGAGGAACTGTGTCAAAGGCCTTCTTGCAGTCCAAGAAGATGCAATCAACCCACCCCTCTCTCTCTTGTCTTACTTCTGTTATTTTATCATAAAACTCCAGAAGGTTTGTGACACAGGATTTGCCTTCCGTGAATCCGTGCTGGTTGGCATTTATACTCCTGTTCCGTTCCAGGTGCTCCACCACTCTCCTCCTGATAATCTTCTCCATAATTTTGCATACTATACACGTCAATGACACAGGTCTATAGTTTAGTGCCTCTTTTCTGTCTCCTTTTTTAAAAATGGGAACTACATTTGCCGTCTTCCATACCTCAGGTAGTTGCCCAGTTTCCAGGGATGTGTTGAAGATTGTGGTAAGTGGCACGCACAACATATCTGCTCCCTCTCTAAGGACCCATGGGGAGATGTTGTCCGGTCCCATTGCCTTTGAGGTATCGATGTCCCTTAGCAGTTTCTTCACCTCCTCCTCATCTGTATGTATGTCGTCCAACACTTGTTGGTGTATTCCTTGTTGGTGTCCCCATCTGGTCTGTCCCCCCAGAGTCCTTCCTGTCTCTACTGTAAATACTTCCTTAAATCTCGTGTTGAGCTCCTCACATACCTCTTGATCGTTTCTTGTGAGTTCTCCACCTTCTTTCCTCAGCCTTATCACCTGGTCCTTGACTGTTGTCTTCTTCCTAATGTGGCTATACAGCAGTTTCGGGTCAGATTTGACTTTCGATGCTATGTCGTTTTCATACTGTCTCTGGGCCTCCCTCCTTATCTGCGCATACTCGTTTCTGGCTCTTCTACTAATCTCCTTGTTTTCCTGGGTCCTATGCCTCCTGTACCTTTTCCATTCTCTGTTGCACTTAGCTTTTGCCTCCCTACACCTTCGGGTAAACCAAGGACTCGTCTTGGTCTTCCTATTATTTCTGTTTCCCTTGGGAACAAAACTTTCCTCTGCCTCCTTGCACTTTGTTGCCACATATTCCATCATCTCGTTTACTG